>NW_027254437.1:130000-400653 GCF_044704955.1 Pristiophorus japonicus | reverse complement strand
TGTCTCCCTCTCTCTCTCTCCCCCCTCTCTCTTCCCCCTCTCTCTCTCCCCCCTCTCTCTCCCCCCTCTCTCTCTCCCCCCTCTCTCTCTCCCCCATCTCTCTGTCTCTCTGCCTCTCACTCGCTCCCTCTCTCCCTAACTCCCTCTCCCTCTCACACTCTCTGTCTCCCTCTCTCTCCCCCCGCCCCTCACTCACTCTCTCTCTCTCTCTGTCGCAGGGAGCGGAGGCAGCCAACGTGACTGGCCCTGATGGTGCTCCAGTCCAGGGAAGTCGCTTTGCTGCTGAGAGGCGCCGATATCGGCGAGGCTTCTACGGAAGACGCCCAACGGGTCCTCGCAGTGTGAGTACGGGGAGTCGGTGGGGGGCGGGACCGAGGGCTGTGGGTGTGGGACCCTCTCTACCCCAGGGGGCTGTGGGTCCGGGCGAGGGAACCCTCTCTACCCCAGGGGGCTGTGGGTGTGGGACCCTCTCTACCCCAGGGGGCTGTGGGTGTGGGACCCTCTCTACCCCAGGGGGCTGTGGATCTGGGGTGTGGGACCCTCTCTACCCCAGGGGGCTGTGGGTGTGGGACCCTCTCTACCCCAGGGGGCTGTGGGTGTGGGACCCTCTCTACCCCAGGGGGCAGTGGGTGTGGGACCCTCTCTACCCCAGGGGGCAGTGGGTGTGGGACCCTCTCTACCCCAGGGGGCTGTGGGTGTGGGACCCTCTCTACCCCAGGGGGCTGTGGGTGTGGGACCCTCTCTACCCCAGGGGGCAGTGGGTGTGGGACCCTCTCTACCCCAGGGGGCAGTGGGCCTGGGCGAGGAAACCCTCTCTACCCCAGGGGGCTGTGGGTGTGGGACCCTCTCTACCCCAGGGGGCTGTGGGCCTGGGCGAGGGGACCCTCTCTACCCCAGGGGGCTATGGGTGTGGGACCCTCTCTACCCCAGGGGGCTGTGGGTGTGGGACCCTCTCTACCCCAGGGGGCAGTGGGTGTGGGACCCTCTCTACCCCAGGGGGCTGTGGGTGTGGGACCCTCTCTACCCCAGGGGGCTGTGGGTGTGGGACCCTCTCTACCCCAGGGGGCAGTGGGTGTGGGACCCTCTCTACCCCAGGGGGCAGTGGGCCTGGGCGAGGAAACCCTCTCTACCCCAGGGGGCTGTGGGTGTGGGACCCTCTCTACCCCAGGGGGCTGTGGGCCTGGGCGAGGGGACCCTCTCTACCCCAGGGGGCTATGGGTGTGGGACCCTCTCTACCCCAGGGGGCTGTGGGTCCGGGCGAGGGAACCCTCTCTACCCCAGGGGGCTGTGGGTCCGGGCGAGGGAACCCTCTCTACCCCAGGGGGCAGTGGGTCTGAGCGAGGGAACCCTCTCTACCCCAGGGGGCTGTGGGTGTGGGACCCTCTCTACCCCAGGGGGCTGTGGATCTGGGGTGTGGGACCCTCTCTACCCCAGGGGGCTGTGGGTCCGGGCGAGGGAACCCTCTCTACCCCAGGGGGCTGTGGATCTGGGGCGAGGGAACCCTCTCTACCCCAGGGGGCTGTGGGTCCGGGCGAGGGAACCCTCTCTACCCCAGGGGGCTGTGGGTGTGGGACCCTCTCTACCCCAGGGGGCTGTGGATCTGGGCGAGGGGACCCTCTCTACCCCAGGGTGCTGTGGGTGTGGGACCCTCTCTACCCCAGGGGGCTGTGGGTCCGGGCGAGGGAACCCTCTCTACCCCAGGGGGCTGTGGGTCTGGGCGAGGGAACCCTCTCTACCCCAGGGGGCTGTGGGTCTGGGCGAGGGAACCCTCTCTACCCCAGGGGGCTGTGGATCTGGGCGAGGGAACCCTCTCTACCCCAGGGGGCTGTGGGTCCGGGCGAGGGAACCCTCTCTACCCCAGGGGGCTGTGGGTCCGGGCGAGGGAACCCTCTCTACCCCAGGGGGCTGTGGGTGTGGGACCCTCTCTACCCCAGGGGGCAGTGGGTGTGGGACCCTCTCTACCCCAGGGGGCAGTGGGTCTGGGCGAGGGAACCCTCTCTACCCCAGGGTGCTGTGGGTGTGGGACCCTCTCTACCCCAGGGGGCAGTGGGTCTGGGCGAGGGAACCCTCTCTACCCCAGGGGGCTGTGGGTCTGGGCGAGGGAACCCTCTCTACCCCAGGGTGCTGTGGGTGTGGGACCCTCTCTACCCCAGGGGGCAGTGGGTCTGGGCGAGGGAACCCTTTCTACCCCAGGGGGCTGTGGGTCCGGGCGAGGGAACCCTCTCTACCCCAGGGTGCTGTGGGTGTGGGACCCTCTCTACCCCAGGGGGCAGTGGGTCTGGGCGAGGGAACCCTCTCTACCCCAGGGGGCTGTGGGTCCGGGCGAGGGAACCCACTCTACCCCAGGGGGCAGTGGGTCCGGGCGAGGGAACCCTCTCTACCCCAGGGGGCTGTGGGCCTGGGCGAGGGAACCCTCTCTACCCCAGGGGGCTGTGGATCTGGGCGAGGGAACCCTCTCTACCCCAGGGGGCTGTGGGCGTGGGACCCTCTCTACCCCAGGGGGCTGTGGGCCTGGGCGAGGGAACCCTCTCTACCCCAGGGGGCTGTGGGTCCGGGCGAGGGAACCCTCTCTACCCCAGGGGGCTGTGGATCTGGGGCGTGGGACCCTCTCTACCCCAGGGGGCTGTGGATCTGGGGCGAGGGAACCCTCTCTACCCCAGGGGGCTGTGGGTCCGGGCGAGGGAACCCTCTCTACCCCAGGGTGCTGTGGATCTGGGGCGAGGGAACCCTCTCTACCCCAGGGGGCTGTGGGTCCGGGCGAGGGAACCCTCTCTACCCCAGGGGGTGGGTATGGGTCCTCGGGTGGGACCCTCTACCCCAGAGATCTGTGGCGGCTCGACTCGTTGGGTGTATTCAGGACCGAGATCGACAGATTGTTGGATATTAAGGGAGTCGGGGGGGTTGGGGGGGGAATAGGGGAAGCTGGCGAGGGAGTGGAGTTGTGTCAGCCGTGATCTCATTGAATGGCGGAGCAGGCTCGAGGGGCCGAATGGCCTTCTCTTGCTCCTCTTGGTCTTGACTTGTCCGTGACGGCGTTTGGACAGGGGCGGAGGCAAGGCACGATCGCCTCTTGTCCAATGGGAGATTAGCCGCCAACGATGGTCGATTATCAAGGGTGGAACATCATCAGCTTACATTTAGATAGCGCCTGTAACGTCCCAAGACGCTTCACTGGAGCGATTATCGAGCAGGATTTGACGCCGAGCTGCAGAAGGAGCTATTGGGGACAGTCTCCAAACTTGAGGAAGGACATTTCTTGCTGTTGTACAGGGCCTTGCTGAGGCCACACCTGGAGTATTGTGTACAGTTTTGGTCTCCTAACCTGAGGAAGGACATTCTTGCTATTGAGGGAGTGCAGCGAAGGTTCACCAGACTGATTCCCGGGATGGCGGGACTGACCTATCAAGAAAGACTGGATCAACTGGGCTTGTACTCACTGGAGTTCAGAAGAGTGAGAGGGGACCTGATAGAAACGTTTCAAATTCTGACGGGACTGGACAGGTTAGATGCGGGAAGAATGTTCCCAATGTTGGGGAAGTCCAGAACCAGAGGTCACAGTCTAAGGATAAGGGGTAAGCCATTTAGGACCGAGATGAGGAGAAACTTCTTCACCCAGAGAGTGGTGAACCTGTGGAATTCTCTACCACAGAAAGTTGTTGAGGCCAATTCACTAAATATATTCAAAAGGGAGTTAGATGTAGTCCTTACTACTCGAGGGATCAAGGGGTATGGAGAGAAAGCAGGAATGGGGTACTGAAGTTTCATGTTCAGCCATGAACTCATTGAATGGCGGTGCAGGCTAGAAGGGCTGAATGGCCTACTCCTGTACCTATTTTCTATGTTTCTATGTGTTGATGAGTGACGTAATTGGGGAGAGAGAGGCCGAGAGGTTTAGGGAGAGAAATTTCAGGCAGCTGAAGGTTGGAGCGATGGAAATCGGGGGATGCTCGAGAGAGAGAGAGAGAGAGAGAGAGAGGGCAGAATTCGAGAAAACGCTGGAAATAATCACGGGCTTTGGCAAGCACCGAGCGGAGAGAGAAATAGAGTCAACGTTTCAGGCCGATGTCCTCTCGTCGGAGCCTGGAAAAAGTTCGAGATGTTCTTAACCAAGTGCACGGGCAGGAGAGGGAGGGAATGAACAAAAGGTAGGGTCTCTGATGTGTGTGTGTGTGTGTGTGTGTGTGGACCGTATTGGCTTCACGGGTGACACATCGGAGGTTATTGCACAAGATAAAAGCTCACTGGGTAAACGGAACGTTGGCCTTTATTGCAAAGGGGATGGAGTATAAAAGCAGGGAAGTCTTGATCCAGTTATACAGGGTATTGGTGAGGCCACACCTGGAGTACTGCGTGTACAGTTTTGGTTTCCGTATTTACGAAAGGATATACTTGCTTTGGAGGCAGTTCAGAGAAGGTTCACTCGGTTGATTCTGGAGATGAGGGGGTTGACTTATGAGGAAAGGTTGAGGAGGTTGGGCCTCTACTCATTGGGATTCAGAAGAATGAGAGGTGATCTTATGGAAACGTATCAGATTATGAGGGGGCTCGACAAGGTGGATGCAGAGAGGATGTTCCCACTGATGGGGGAGACTAGAACTAGGGGGCATGGTCTTAGAATAAGGGGCCGCCCATTTAAAACTGAGATGAGGAGGAATTTCTTCTCTCAGAGGGTTGTAAATCTGTGGAATTCGCTGCCTCAGAGAGCTGTGGAAGCCGGGACATTGAATATATTTAAGACAGAGATAGACAGTTCCTTAACCGATAAGGGGATAAGGGGGCGGGCAGGGAAGTGGAGCTGTGTCCATGATCGGATCAGCCATGATGGTATTAAATGGCGGAGCAGGCTCGAGGGGCCGAATGGCCGACTCCTGCTCCTATTTCTTATGTTTTTATGTTTGCATAAGAATTCATTTATTGGAGGTTACGAGATAGGGAGGAGTGCAGGGACAGGAAGAGGTTACAGAGATAGGGAGGGGTGTAGGGGCTGGAGGAGGTTACAGAGATAGGGTGTGGTGCAGGGACAGGAAGAGGTTACAGAAATAGGGAGGGGTGTAGGGGCTGGAGGAGGTTACAGAGATAGGGAGGGTGTCGGGGCAGGAGGAGGTTACAGAGATAGGGAGGGGTGTAGGGGCTGGAGGAGGTTACAGAGCTAGGGAGGGGTGTAGAGGCTGGAGGAGGTTACAAAGATAGGGAGGGGTGAAGGGACTGGAGGAAGTTACAGAGATAGGGAGGGTGTAGGGGCTGGAGGAGGTTTCAGAAATAGGGAGGGGTGTAGGGGCTGGAGGAGGTTACAGAGCTAGGGAGGGGTGTAGAGGCTGGAGGAGCTTACAGTGATAGGGAGGGGTGTCGGGCTGGATGAGGTTACAGAGATAGGGAGGGGTGTAGGGGCTGGAGGAGGTTACAGAGATAGGGAGGGGTGTAGGGGCTGGAGGAGGTTTCAGTGATAGGGAGGGTTGTAGGTGCTGGAGGAGGTTACAGAGATAGGGAGGGGTGTAGGGGCTGGAGGAGGTTACAGAGATAGGGAGGGGTGTAGGGGCTGGAGGAGGTTTCAGTGATAGGGAGGGGTGTAGGTGCTGGAGGAGGTTACAGAGATAGGGAGGGGTGTAGGGGCTGGAGGAGGTTACAGAGATAGGGAGGGGTGCAGGGGCTGGAGGAGGTTACAGAGATAGGGAGGGATGTAGGGCTGGAGGAGGTTACAGAGATAGGGAGGGGTGTAGGGGCTGGAGGAGGTTACAGAGATAGGGAGGGGTGAAGGGGCTGGAGGAGGTTATAGAGATAGGGAGGGGTGTAGGTGCTGCAGGAGGTTACAGAGATAGGGAGGGGTTAAGGGGCTGGAGGAGGTTACAGAGATAGGGAGGGGTGTAGGGGCTGGAGGAGGTTACAGAGATAGGGAGGGGTGTAGGGGCTGGAGGAGGTTACAGAGATAGGGAGGGGTGTAGGGGCTGGAGGAGGTTACAGAGATAGGGAGGGGTGTAGGGGCTGCAGGAGGTTACAGAGATAGGGAGTGTGTAGGGGCTGGAGGAGGATACAGAGATAGGGAGGGTGCAGGATTGGTCTGACCCACTGCCTCTCTTTCACCCACAGGAGGAGGGTCCCGCGGAGGAGAAGGAAGGGGACAGTGTGGAGAGGGACGATGAAGGTCAGCGCCCTGCCCACCGAGGCCCCGCCCACCGGACCCGCCCCCGATATCCCAGGTAACCCATGGTCAGCTGACCGAAGTCCGATCTCGCACGAACAACCCTGTGATAGATAATCGTATCCGATACACCCCCGAACCCCTCGATTAGATTCCAGCCTGTAACTCACTCCCGGGTATCTGTTATTCTATATATAAACCCCCCGAACCCTCGATTAGATTCCAGTCTGTAACTCACTCCCGGGTATCTGTTATTCTATATATAAACCTCCCGAACCCCTCGATTAGATTCCAGCCTGTAACTCACTCCCAGGTATCTGTTATTCTATATATAAACCCCCCCCGAACCCCTCGATTAGATTCCGGTCTGTAACTCACTCCCGGGTATCTGTTATTCTATATATAAACCCCCCGAACCTCTCGATTAGATTCCAGCCTGTAACTCACTCCCGGGTATCTGTTATTCTATATATAAACCTCCCGAACCCCTCGATTAGATTCCAGCCTGTAACTCACTCCCGGGTATCTGTTATTCTATATATAAACCCCCTGAACCTCTCGATTAGATTCCAGCCTGCAACTCACTCCCGGGTATCTGTTATTCTATATATAAACCTCCCGAACCCCTCGATTAGATTCCAGCCTGTAACTCACTCCCGGGTATCCGTTATTCTATATATAAACCCCCCGAACCCCTCGATTAGATTCCAGCCTGTAACTCACTCCCAGGTATCTGTTATTCTATATATAAACCCCCTGAGCCCCTCGATTAGATTCCAGTCTGTAACTCACTCCCAGGTATCTGTTATTCTATATATAAACCCCCCCGAACCCCTCGATTAGATTCCAGCCTGTAACTCACTCCCGGGTATCTGTTATTCTACATATAAACTCCCGAACCCCTCGATTAGATTCCAGTCTGTAACTCACTCCCGGGTATCTGTTATTCTATATACAAACCCCCGAACCCCTCGATTAGATTCCAGCCTGTAACTCACTCCCGGATATCTGTTATTCTGTATATAAACCTCCCGAACCCCTCGATTCGATTCCAGCCTGTAACTCACTCCCGGGTATCTGTTATTCTATATATAAACCCCCCTGAACCCCTCGATTAGATTCCAGCCTGTAACTCACTCCCAGGTATCTGTTATTCTATATATAAACCCCCGAACCCCTCGATTAGATTCCAGTCTGTAACTCACTCCCGGGTATCTGTTATTCTATATATAAACCCCCCCGAGCCCCTCGATTAGATTCCAGCCTGTAACTCACTCCCGGGTATCTGTTATTCTGCATATAAACCCTCCGAACCCCTCGATTAGATTCCAGTCTGTAACTCACTCCAGGATATCCGTTATTCAATATATAAACCTTCCCGAACTCCCCGATTAGATTCCAGCATCTAACTCATTCCCGGGTATCTGTTATTCTATAAATTAACCCAACAAACCTCTCGAGTAGATTCCAGCCTGCAACTCACTCCTGGGTATCTGTTATTCTCTACATAAACCCCCCCGAACTCCTCGATTAGATTCCAGCTGTAACTCACTCCCAGGTTTCTGTTATTCTATATATAAACCCCCCCGAACCTCTCGATTAGATTGCAGCCTGTAACTCACTCCGGGGTATCCGTTATTCTATATATAAACCCCCCGAACCACTCGATTAGATTTCAGCCGGTAACTCACTCCCGGGTATCCGTTATTCTATATATAAACCCCCCTGAACCCCTCGATTAGATTCGAGCCTGTAACTCACTCCCGGGTATCTGTTATTCTATATATAAACCCCCCGAACCCCTCGATTAGATTCCAGCCTGTAACTCACTCCCAGGTATCTGTTATTCTATATATAAACCCCCTGAACCCCTCGATTAGATTCCAGTCTGTAACTCACTCCCAGGTATCTGTTATTCTATATATAAACCCCCTGAACCCCTCGATTAGATTCCAGTCTGTAACTCACTCCCAGGTATCTGTTATTCTATATATAAACCCCCCCGAACCCCTCGATTAGATTCCAGCCTGTAACTCACTCCCAGGTATCTGTTATTCTATATATAAACCCCCCGAACCCCTCGATTAGATTCCAGCCTGTAACTCACTCCCGGGTATCTGTTATTCTACATATAAACTCCCGAACCCCTCGATTAGATTCCAGTCTGTAACTCACTCCCGGGTATCTGTTATTCTATATACAAACCCCCGAACCCCTCGATTAGATTCCAGCCTGTAACTCACTCCCGGGTATCTGTTATTCTATATGTGAACCCCTCGATTAGATTCCAGCCAGTAACTTACTCCCGGCTAGCTGTTGTTGGATATATATACCCCACCGAACCCCTCGATTAGATTCCAGCTGTAACTCACTCCCAGGTATCTGTTATTCTATATATAAACCCCCCCGAACCCCTCGATTAGATTCCAGCCTGTAACTCACTCGCGGGTATCTGTTATTCTACATATAAACCTCCCGAACCCCTCGATTAGATTCCAGCCTGTAACTCACTCCCGGGTATCTGTTAATCTATATATAAACCCCCCGAACCCTCGATTAGATTCCAGTCTGTAACTCACTCCCGGGTATCTGTTATTCTATATATAAACCCCCTGAACCTCTCGATTAGATTCCAGCCTGCAACTCACTCCCGGGTATCTGTTATTCTATATATAAACCTCCCGAACCCCTCGATTAGATTCCAGCCTGTAACTCACTCCCAGGTATCTGTTATTCTATATATAAACCCCCTGAACCCCTCGATTAGATTCCAGTCTGTAACTCACTCCCAGGTATCTGTTATTCTATATATAAACCCCCTGAACCCCTCGATTAGATTCCAGTCTGTAACTCACTCCCAGGTATCTGTTATTCTATATATAAACCCCCCCGAACCCCTCGATTAGATTCCAGTCTGTAACTCACTCCCAGGTATCTGTTATTCTATATATAAACCCCCCCGAACCCCTCGATTAGATTCCAGCCTGTAACTCACTCCCAGGTATCTGTTATTCTATATATAAACCCCCCGAACCCCTCGATTAGATTCCAGCCTGTAACTCACTCCCGGGTATCTGTTATTCTACATATAAACTCCCGAACCCCTCGATTAGATTCCAGTCTGTAACTCACTCCCGGGTATCTGTTATTCTATATACAAACCCCCGAACCCCTCGATTAGATTCCAGCCTGTAACTCACTCCCGGGTATCTGTTATTCTATATGTGAACCCCTCGATTAGATTCCAGCCAGTAACTTACTCCCGGCTAGCTGTTGTTGGATATATATACCCCACCGAACCCCTCGATTAGATTCCAGCTGTAACTCACTCCCAGGTATCTGTTATTCTATATATAAACCCCCCCGAACCCCTCGATTAGATTCCAGCCTGTAACTCACTCGCGGGTATCTGTTATTCTACATATAAACCTCCCGAACCCCTCGATTAGATTCCAGCCTGTAACTCACTCCCGGGTATCTGTTATTCTATATATAAACCCCCTGAACCCCTCGATTAGATTCCAGTCTGTAACTCACTCCCAGGTATCTGTTATTCTATATATAAACCCCCTGAACCCCTCGATTAGATTCCAGTCTGTAACTCACTCCCAGGTATCTGTTATTCTATATATAAACCCCCCCGAACCCCTCGATTAGATTCCAGCCTGTAACTCACTCCCAGGTATCTGTTATTCTATATATAAACCCCCCGAACCCCTCGATTAGATTCCAGCCTGTAACTCACTCCCGGGTATCTGTTATTCTACATATAAACTCCCGAACCCCTCGATTAGATTCCAGTCTGTAACTCACTCCCGGGTATCTGTTATTCTATATACAAACCCCCGAACCCCTCGATTAGATTCCAGCCTGTAACTCACTCCCGGATATCTGTTATTCTGTATATAAACCTCCCGAACCCCTCGATTCGATTCCAGCCTGTAACTCACTCCCGGGTATCTGTTATTCTATATATAAACCCCCCTGAACCCCTCGATTAGATTCCAGCCTGTAACTCACTCCCAGGTATCTGTTATTCTATATATAAACCCCCGAACCCCTCGATTAGATTCCAGTCTGTAACTCACTCCCGGGTATCTGTTATTCTATATATAAACCCCCCCGAGCCCCTCGATTAGATTCCAGCCTGTAACTCACTCCCGGGTATCTGTTATTCTGCATATAAACCCTCCGAACCCCTCGATTAGATTCCAGTCTGTAACTCACTCCAGGATATCCGTTATTCAATATATAAACCTCCCCGAACTCCCAGATTAGATTCCAGCATCTAACTCATTCCCGGGTATCTGTTATTCTATAAATTAACCCAACAAACCTCTCGAGTAGATTCCAGCCTGCAACTCACTCCTGGGTATCTGTTATTCTCTACATAAACCCCCCCGAACTCCTCGATTAGATTCCAGCTGTAACTCACTCCCAGGTTTCTGTTATTCTATATATAAACCCCCCCGAACCTCTCGATTAGATTGCAGCCTGTAACTCACTCCGGGGTATCCGTTATTCTATATATAAACCCCCCGAACCACTCGATTAGATTTCAGCCGGTAACTCACTCCCGGGTATCCGTTATTCTATATATAAACCCCCCTGAACCCCTCGATTAGATTCGAGCCTGTAACTCACTCCCGGGTATCTGTTATTCTATATGTGAACCCCTCGATTAGATTCCAGCCAGTAACTTACTCCCGGCTAGCTGTTGTTGGATATATATACCCCACCGAACCCCTCGATTAGATTCCAGCTGTAACTCACTCCCAGGTATCTGTTATTCTATATATAAACCCCCCCGAACCCCTCGATTAGATTCCAGCCTGTAACTCACTCGCGGGTATCTGTTATTCTACATATAAACCTCCCGAACCCCTCGATTAGATTCCAGCCTGTAACTCACTCCCGGGTATCTGTTATTCTATATATAAACCCCCCGAACCCTCGATTAGATTCCAGTCTGTAACTCACTCCCGGGTATCTGTTATTCTATATATAAACCTCCCGAACCCCTCGATTAGATTCCAGCCTGTAACTCACTCCCAGGTATCTGTTATTCTATATATAAACCCCCCCCGAACCCCTCGATTAGATTCCAGCCTGTAACTCACTCCCGGGTATCTGTTATTCTATATATAAACCCGCGAACCCCTCGATTAGATTCCAGTCTGTAACTCACTCCCGGGTATCTGTTATTCTATATATAAACCTCCCGAACCCCTCGATTAGATTCCAGCCTGCAACTCACTCGCGGGTATCTGTTATTCTACATATAAACCTCCCGAACCCCTCGATTAGATTCCAGCCTGTAACTCACTCCCGGGTATCTGTTATTCTATATATGAACCCTCGATTAGATTCCAGCCAGTAACTTACTCCCGGCTAGCTGTTGTTGGATATATATACCCCACCGAACCCCTCGATTAGATTCCAGCTGTAACTCACTCCCAGGTATCTGTTATTCTATATATAAACCCCCCCGAACCCCTCGATTAGATTCCAGCCTGTAACTCACTCGCGGGTATCTGTTATTCTACATATAAACCTCCCGAACCCCTCGATTAGATTCCAGCCTGTAACTCACTCCCGGGTATCTGTTATTCTATATATAAACCCCCCGAACCCTCGATTAGATTCCAGTCTGTAACTCACTCCCGGGTATCTGTTATTCTATATATAAACCTCCCGAACCCCTCGATTAGATTCCAGCCTGTAACTCACTCCCAGGTATCTGTTATTCTATATATAAACCCCCCCGGAACCCCTCGATTAGATTCCAGCCTGTAACTCACTCCCGGGTATCTGTTATTCTATATATAAACCCGCGAACCCCTCGATTAGATTCCAGTCTGTAACTCACTCCCGGGTATCTGTTATTCTATATATAAACCTCCCGAACCCCTCGATTAGATTCCAGCCTGCAACTCACTCCCGGGTATCTGTTATTCTATATATAAACCCCCGAACCCCTCGATTAGATTCCGGTCTGTAACTCACTCCCGGGTATCTGTTATTCTATATATAAACCCCCCGAACCTCTCGATTAGATTCCAGCCTGTAACTCACTCCCGGGTATGTGTTATTCTATATATAAACCTCCCGAACCCCTCGATTAGATTCCAGCCTGTAACTCACTCCCGGGTATCTGTTATTCTATATATAAACCCCCTGAACCTCTCGATTAGATTCCAGCCTGCAACTCACTCCCGGGTATCTGTTATTCTATATATAAACCTCCCGAACCCCTCGATTAGATTCCAGCCTGTAACTCACTCCCGGGTATCCGTTATTCTATATATAAACCTCCCTAACCCCTCGATTAGATTCCAGCCTGTAACTCACTCCCGGGTATCTGTTATTCTATATATAAACCCCCCGAACCCCTCGATTAGATTCCAGCCTGTAACTCACTCCCAGGTATCTGTTATTCTATATATAAACCCCCTGAACCCCTCGATTAGATTCCAGTCTGTAACTCACTCCCAGGTATCTGTTATTCTATATATAAACCCCCCCGAACCCCTCGATTAGATTCCAGCCTGTAACTCACTCCCGGGTATCTGTTATTCTACATATAAACTCCCGAACCCCTCGATTAGATTCCAGTCTGTAACTCACTCCCGGGTATCTGTTATTCTATATACAAACCCCCGAACCCCTCGATTAGATTCCAGCCTGTAACTCACTCCCGGATATCTGTTATTCTGTATATAAACCTCCCGAACCCCTCGATTCGATTCCAGCCTGTAACTCACTCCCGGGTATCTGTTATTCTATATATAAACCCCCCTGAACCCCTCGATTAGATTCCAGCCTGTAACTCACTCCCAGGTATCTGTTATTCTATATATAAACCCCCGAACCCCTCGATTAGATTCCAGTCTGTAACTCACTCCCGGGTATCTGTTATTCTATATATAAACCCCCCCGAGCCCCTCGATTAGATTCCAGCCTGTAACTCACTCCCGGGTATCTGTTATTCTGCATATAAACCCTCCGAACCCCTCGATTAGATTCCAGTCTGTAACTCACTCCAGGATATCCGTTATTCAATATATAAACCTCCCCGAACTCCCCGATTAGATTCCAGCATCTAACTCATTCCCGGGTATCTGTTATTCTATAAATTAACCCAACAAACCTCTCGAGTAGATTCCAGCCTGCAACTCACTCCTGGGTATCTGTTATTCTCTACATAAACCCCCCCGAACTCCTCGATTAGATTCCAGCTGTAACTCACTCCCAGGTTTCTGTTATTCTATATATAAACCCCCCCGAACCTCTCGATTAGATTGCAGCCTGTAACTCACTCCGGGGTATCCGTTATTCTATATATAAACCCCCCGAACCACTCGATTAGATTTCAGCCGGTAACTCACTCCCGGGTATCCGTTATTCTATATATAAACCCCCCTGAACCCCTCGATTAGATTCGAGCCTGTAACTCACTCCCGGGTATCTGTTATTCTATATGTGAACCCCTCGATTAGATTCCAGCCAGTAACTTACTCCCGGCTAGCTGTTGTTGGATATATATACCCCACCGAACCCCTCGATTAGATTCCAGCTGTAACTCACTCCCAGGTATCTGTTATTCTATATATAAAGCCCCCCGAACCCCTCTATTAGATTCCAGCCTGTAACTCACTCGCGGGTATCTGTTATTCTACATATAAACCTCCCAAACCCCTCGATTAGATTCCAGTCTGTAACTCACTCCCAGGTATCTGTTATTCTATATATAAACCCCCCCGAACCCCCGATTAGATTCCAGCCTGTAACTCACTCCCGGGTATCTGTTATTCTATATATGAACCCCCCGAACCCCTCGATTAGATTCCAGCCTGTAACTCACTCCCGTGTATCTGTTATTCTGTATATAAAACCCCCGAACCACTCGATTAGATTCCAGCCTGTAACTCACTCCCGGGTAACTGTTATTCTATATATAAACCTCCCGAACCCCTCGATTAGATTCCAGCCTGCAACTCACTCCCGGGTATCTGTTATTCTATATATAAACCCCACGAACCCCTCGATTAGATTCCAGCCTGTAACTCACTCCCGGGTATCTATTATTCTATATATAAACACCCCGAACCCCTCGATTAGATTCCAGCCTGTAACTCACTCCCGGGTATCTGTTATTCTATATATTAACCCTACGAAGCCCTCGATTAGATTCCAGCCTGTAACTCACTCCCGGGGTATCCGTTATTCTATATATAAACCCACCCGAACCCCTCGATTATTTTCCAGCCTGTAACTCACTCCCGGATATCTGTTATTCTATATATAAACCCCGCCGAACCCCTCGATTAGATTCCAGCCTGTGACTACCTCTCAGGTATCTGTTATTCTATATATAAACCCCCCCGAACCCCTCGATTAGATTCCAGCCAGTAACTCACTCCCGGGTATCTGTTATTCTATATATAAACCCCCCGAACCCCTCGATTAGATTCCAGCCTGGAACTCACTCCCGGGTATCTGTTGTTTTCAATATAAACCCCTGAACCACTCGATTAGATTCCAGCCTGTAACTCACTCCAGGGTAGCTGTTATTCTATATATAAACCCCCAGTAACCCTCGTTAGATTCCAGCCTGTAACTCACTCCCGGGTATCTGTTATTCTATATATTAACCCCCCGAACTCCTCGATTAGATTCCAGACCTTAACCCACTCCCAGCTATCTTTTATTCTCTATATTAATGCCCCGACCCTTTCGATTAAATTCAGCCTGTAACTCACTCCCGGGTACCTGTTATTCTTTATATAAACCCCCCGAACCCCTCGATTAGATTCCAGCCTGTAACTCACTCCCGGGCATCTGTTATTCTAGATATAAACCCCCGAACCCCTCGATTAGATTCCAGTCTGTAACTCACTCCCGGGTATCTGTTATTCTAGATACAAACCCCCGAACCCCTCGATTAGATTCCATGCTGTAACTCACTCCCAGGTATTTGTTATTCTATATATAAACCTCCCGAACCCCTCGATTAAATTCCAGCCTGTAACTCACTCCCGGGTATCTGTTATTCTATATATAAACCCCGAACCCCTCGATTAGATTCCAGCCTGTAACTCACTCCCACGTATCTGTTATTCTATATATAAACCCCCCTGAACCCCTCGATTAGATTCCAGCCTGTAACTCACTCCCGGGTATCTGTTATTCTATATATAAACCTCCCGAACCCCTCGATTAGATTCCAGCCTGTAACTCACTCCCGGGTATCTGTTATTCTACATATAAACCTCCCGAACCCCTCGATTAGATTCCAGTCTGTCACTCACTCTCGGGTATCTGTTATTCTGTATATAAACCCCCCGAACCCCTCGATTAGATTCCAGCCTGCAACTCACTTCCGGGTATCTGTTATTCTACATATAAACCCCCCTGAACCCCTCGATTAGATTCCAGCCTGTAACTCACTCCCGGGTATCTGTTATTCTATATATAAACCTCCCGAACCCCTCGATTAGATTCCAGCCTGTAACTCACTCCTGGGTATCTGTTATTCTATATATAAACCCCCCGAACCCCTCGATTAGATTCCAGCCTGTAACTCACTCCCGGGTATCTGTTATTCTATATATAAACACCCCGAAGACCTGATTAGATTCCAGTCTGTAACTCACTCCCAGGTATCTGTTATTCTGTATATAAACCTCCCGAACCCCTCGATTAGATTCCAGTCTGTAACTCACTCCCGGGTATCTGTTATTCTATATATAAACCCCCCGAACCCCTCGATTAGATTCCAGCCTGTAACTCACTCCCGGGTATCTGTTATTCTATATATAAACCTCCCGAACCACTCGATTATTTTCCAGCCTGTAACTCACTCCCGGGTATCTGTTGTTCTATATATGAATTCCTCGATTTAGATTCGAGCCTGTAACTCATTCCCGGGTATCTGTTATTCTATATATTAATCCCCCGAAGCTCTCGAGTAGATTCCAGCCTGTAACTCACTCCCGGGTATCTGTTATTCTATATATAAACCCCCCGAAACCCTCGATTCGATTCCAGCCTGTAACTCACTCCCGGGTATTTGTTATTCTATATATAAACCCGCCGAACCTCTCGATTAGATTCCAGCCTGTAACTCACTCCCGGGTATCTGTTATTCTATATATAAACCCCCCCGAACCCCTCAATTAGATTCCAGCCTGTAACTCACTCCCGGGAATCCGTTATTCTATATATGAACTTCCCCGAACCCCTCGATTAGATTCCAGCCTGTAACTCACTCCCGGGTATCTGTTATTCTATATATATAAACCCCCTGAACCCCTCGATTAGATTTCAGCCTGTAACTCACTCCCGGGTATCTGTTATTCTATATATAAACCCCCTGAACCCCTCGATTAGATTCCAGCCTGTAACTCACTCCCGGGTATCTGTTGTTCTATATATTAACCCTACGAAGCCCTCGATGAGATTCCAGCCTGTAACTCACTCCCGGGGTATCCGTTATTCTATATATAAACCCACCCGAACCCCTCGATTATTTTCCAGCCTGTAACTCACTCCCGGGTATCTGTTATTCTATATATAAACCCCGCCGAACCCCTCGATTAGATTCCAGCCTGTGACTCACTCTCAGGTATCTGTTATTCTATATATAAACCTCCCGAACTCCTCGATTAGATTCCAGCCAGTAACTCACTCCCGGGTATCTGTTATTCTATATATAAACCCCCGAACCCCTCGATTATTTTCCAGCCAGTAACTCACTCCCGGGTATCTGTTATTCTATATATAAACCCCCGAACCCCTCGATTAGATTCCAGCCTGGAACTCACTCCCGGGTATCTGTTGTTTTCAATATAAACCCCTGAACCACTCGATTAGATTCCAGCCAGTAACTCACTCCCGGGTATCTGTTATTCTATATATAAACCCCCTGAACCCCTCGATTAGATTCCAGCCTGTAACTCACTCCCGGGTATCTGTTATTCTATATATAAACCCCCTGAACCCCTCGATTAGATTCCAGCCTGTAACTCACTCCCGGGTATCTGTTGTTCTATATATTAACCCTACGAAGCCCTCGATTAGATTCCAGCCTGTAACTCACTCCCGGGGTATCCGTTATTCTATATATAAACCCACCCGAACCCCTCGATTATTTTCCAGCCTGTAACTCACTCCCGGGTATCTGTTATTCTATATATAAACCCGCCGAACCTCTCGATTAGATTCCAGCCTGTAACTCACTCCCGGGTATCTGTTATTCTATATATAAACCCCCCCGAACCCCTCAATTAGATTCCAGCCTGTAACTCACTCCCGGGAATCCGTTATTCTATATATGAACTTCCCCGAACCCCTCGATTAGATTCCAGCCTGTAACTCACTCCCGGGTATCTGTTATTCTATATATAAACCCCCTGAACCCCTCGATTAGATTCCAGCCTGTAACTCTCTCCCGGGTATCTGTTATTCTATATATAAACCCCCTGAACCCCTCGATTAGATTCCAGCCTGTAACTCACTCCCGGGTATCTGTTATTCTATATATTAACACTACGAAGCCCTCGATTAGATTCCAGCCTGTAACTCACTCCCGGGGTATCCGTTATTCTATGTATTTACCCACCCGAACCCCTCGATTATTTTCCAGCCTGTAACTCACTCCCGGGTATCTGTTATTCTATATATAAACCCCGCCGAACCCCTCGATTAGATTCCAGCCTGTGACTCACTCTCAGGTATCTGTTATTCTATATATAAACCTCCCGAACTCCTCGATTAGATTCCAGCCAGTAACTCACTCCCGGGTATCTGTTATTCTATATATAAACCCCCGAACCCCTCGATTATTTTCCAGCCAGTAACTCACTCCCGGGTATCTGTTATTCTATATATAAACCCCCGAACCCCTCGATTAGATTCCAGCCTGGAACTCACTCCCGGGTATCTGTTGTTTTCAATATAAACCCCTGAACCACTCGATTAGATTCCAGCCTGTAACTCACTCCAGGGTAGCTGTTATTCTATATATAAACCCCCCGTAACCCTCGATTAGATTCCAGCCTGTAACTCACTCCCGGGTATCTGTTATTCTATATATTAACCCCCCCGAACTCCTCGATTAGATTCCAGCCTGTAACTCACTCCCGGGTATCTGTTATTCTATATATAAACCTCCCGAACCCCTCGATTAGATTCCAGCCTGTAACTCACTCCCGGGTATCTGTTATTCTATATATTAACTCCCCGAACTCCTCGATTAAATTCAGCCTGTAACTCACTCCCGGGTACCTGTTATTCTTTATATAAACCCCCCGAACCCCTCGATTAGATTCCAGCCTGTAACTCACTCCCGGGTATCCGTTATTCTATATATTAACTTCCCCGAACCCCTCGATTAGATTCCAGCCTGTAACTCACTCCCGGGTATCTGTTGTTTTCAATATAAACCCCTGAACCACTCGATTAGATTCCAGCCTGTAACTCACTCCCGGGTATCTATTATTCTATATATAAACACCCCGAACCCCTCGATTAGATTCCAGCCTGTAACTCACTCCCGGGTATCTGTTATTCTATATATTAACCCTACGAAGCCCTCGATTAGATTCCAGCCTGTAACTCACTCCCGGGGTATCCGTTATTCTATATATAAACCCACCCGAACCCCTCGATTATTTTCCAGCCTGTAACTCACTCCCGGATATCTGTTATTCTATATATAAACCCCGCCGAACCCCTCGATTAGATTCCAGCCTGTGACTACCTCTCAGGTATCTGTTATTCTATATATAAACCCCCCCGAACCCCTCGATTAGATTCCAGCCAGTAACTCACTCCCGGGTATCTGTTATTCCATATATAAACCCCCTGAACCCCTCGATTAGATTCCAGCCTGGAACTCACTCCCGGGTATCTGTTGTTTTCAATATAAACCCCTGAACCACTCGATTAGATTCCAGCCTGTAACTCACTCCAGGGTAGCTGTTATTCTATATATAAACCCCCAGTAACCCTCGATTAGATTCCAGCCTGTAACTCACTCCCGGGTATCTGTTATTCTATATATTAACCCCCCGAACTCCTCGATTAGATTCCAGACCTTAACCCACTCCCAGCTATCTTTTATTCTCTATATTAATGCCCCGACCCTTTCGATTAAATTCAGCCTATAACTCACTCCCGGGTACCTGTTATTCTTTATATAAACCCCCCGAACCCCTCGATTAGATTCCAGCCTGTAACTCACTCCCGGGTATCTGTTATTCTATATATTAACCCTACGAAGCCCTCGATTAGATTCCAGCCTGTAACTCACTCCCGGGGTATCCGTTATTCTATATATAAACCCACCCGAACCCCTCGATTATTTTCCAGCCTGTAACTCACTCCCGGATATCTGTTATTCTATATATAAACCCCGCCGAACCCCTCGATTAGATTCCAGCCTGTGACTCACTCTCAGGTATCTGTTATTCTATATATAAACCCCCCCGAACCCCTCGATTAGATTCCAGCCTGTAACTCACTCCCGGGTATCTGTTATTCTATATATAAACCCCCCGAACCCCTCGATTAGATTCCAGCCTGTAACTCACTCCCGGGTATCCGTTATTCTATATATTAACTTCCCCGAACCCCTCGATTAGATTCCAGCCTGTAACTCACTCCCGGATATCTGTTATTCTATATATAAACCCCCCGAACCCTTCGATTAGATTCCAGCCTGTAACTCACTCCCGGGTATCTGTTATTCTACATATAAACCCCCCTGAACCCCTCGATTAGATTCCAGCCTGTAACTCACTCCCAGGTATCTGTTATTCTATATATAAACCTCCCGAACCCCTCGATTAGATTCCAGCCTGTAACTCACTCCCGGGTATCTGTTATTCTATATATAAACCTCCCGAACCCCTCGATTATATTCCAGCCTGTAACTCACTCCCGGGTATCTGTTGTTCTATATATAAACCCCCCCGAACCCCTCGATTAGATTCCAGCCTGTAACTCACTCCCGGGTATCTGTTATTCTATATATAAACCCCCCAAACCCCTCGATTAGATTCCAGCCTGTAACTCACTCCCGGGTATCTGTTATTCTATATATAAACCTCCCGAACCCCTCGATTAGATTCCAGCCTGTAACTCACTCCCAGGTATCTGTTATTCTATATATAAACCCCCTGAACCCCTCGATTAGATTCCAGTCTGTAACTTACTCCCGGGTATCTGTTATTCTATATATAAACCTCCCGAACCCCTCGATTAGATTCCAGCCTCTAACTCACTCCTGGGTATCTGTTATTCTATATATAAACCCCCCGAACCCCTCGATTAGATTCCAGCCTGTAACTCACTCCCGGGTATCTGTTATTCTATATATAAACCCCCTGAACCCCTCGATTAGATTCCAGCCTGTAACTCACTCCCGGGTATCTGTTATTCTATATATAAACCCCCCGAACCTCTCGATTAGATTCCAGCCTGTAACTCACTCCCGGGTATCAGTTATTCTATATATAAACCCTCCGAACCCCTCGATTAGATTCCAGCCTGTAACTCACTCCCGGGTATCTGTTATTCTATATATAAACCCCCTGAACCCCTCGATTAGATTCCAGCCTGTAACTCACTCCCAGGTATCTGTTATTCTATATATAAACCCCCCGAACCCCTCGATTAGATTCCAGCCTGTAACTCACTCCCGGGTATCTGTTATTCTATATATACACCTCCCGAACCCCTCGATTAGATTCCAGCCTGTAACTCACTCCCGGGTATCTGTTGTTCTATATATAAAACCCCCGAACGCCTCGATTAGATTCCAGCCTGGAACTCACTCCCGGGTATCTGTTGTTTTCAATATAAACCCCTGAACCACTCGATTAGATTCCAGCCTGTAACTCACTCCAGGGTAGCTGTTATTCTATATATAAACCCCCAGTAACCCTCGATTAGATTCCAGCCTGTAACTCACTCCCGGGTATCTGTTATTCTATATATTAACCCCCCGAACTCCTCGATTAGATTCCAGACCTTAACCCACTCCCAGCTATCTTTTATTCTCTATATTAATGCCCCGACCCTTTCGATTAAATTCAGCCTATAACTCACTCCCGGGTACCTGTTATTCTTTATATAAACCCCCCGAACCCCTCGATTAGATTCCAGCCTGTAACTCACTCCCGGGTATCTGTTATTCTATATATAAACCCCCCCGAACCCCTCAATTAGATTCCAGCCTGTAACTCACTCCCGGGAATCCGTTATTCTATATATGAACTTCCCCGAACCCCTCGATTAGATTCCAGCCTGTAACTCACTCCCGGGTATCTGTTATTCTATATATAAACCCCCTGAACCCCTCGATTAGATTCCAGCCTGCAACTCACTCCCGGGTATCTGTTATTCTATATATAAACCCCCTGAACCCCTCGATTAGATTCCAGCCTGTAACTCACTCCCGGGTATCTGTTATTCTATATATTAACCCTACGAAGCCCTCGATTAGATTCCAGCCTGTAACTCACTTCCGGGTATCTGTTATTCTACATATAAACCCCCCTGAACCCCTCGATTAGATTCCAGCCTGTAACTCACTCCCAGGTATCTGTTATTCTATATATAAACCTGCCGAACCCCTCGATTAGATTCCAGCCTGTAACTCACTCCCGGGTATCTGTTATTCTATATATAAACCTCCCGAACCCCTCGATTAGATTCCAGCCTGTAACTCACTCCCGGGTATCTGTTATTCTATATATAAACCCCCCAAACACCTCGATTATATTCCAGCCTGTAACTCACTCCCGGGTATCTGTTATTCTATATATAAACCTCCCGAACCCCTCGATTAGATTCCAGCCTGTAACTCACTCCCAGGTATCTGTTATTCTATTTATAAACCCCCTGAACCCCTCGATTAGATTCCAGTCTGTAACTCACTCCCGGGTATCTGTTATTCTATATATAAACCTCCCGAACCCCTCGATTAGATTCCAGCCTCTAACTCACTCCTGGGTATCTGTTATTCTATATATAAACCCCCCGAACCCCTCGATTAGATTCCAGCCTGTAACTCACTCCCGGGTATCTGTTATTCTATATATAAACCCCCCGAACCCCTCGATTAGATTCCAGCCTGTAACTCACTCCCGGGTATCTGTTATTCTATATATAAACCCCCTGAACCCCTCGATTAGATTCCAGCCTGTAACTCACTCCCGGGTATCTGTTATTCTATATATAAACCCCCCGAACCTCTCGATTAGATTCCAGCCTGTAACTCACTCCCGGGTATCAGTTATTCTATATATAAACCCTCCGAACCCCTCGATTAGATTCCAGCCTGTAACTCACTCCCGGGTATCTGTTATTCTATATATAAACCCCCTGAACCCCTCGATTAGATTCCAGCCTGTAACTCACTCCCAGGTATCTGTTATTCTATATATAAACCCCGTGAACCTCTCGATTAGATTCCAGCCTGTAACTCACTCCCGGGTATCTGTTATTCTATATATAAACCCCCCGAACCTCTCGATTAGATTCCAGCCTGTAACTCACTCCCCGGTATCTGTTATTCTATATATAAACCCCCCGAACCCCTCGATTAGATTCCAGCCTGTAACTCACTCCCGGGTATCTGTTATTCTATATATAAACCCCCCAAACCCCTCGATTAGATTCCAGCCTGTAACTCACTCCCGGGTATCTGTTATTCTATATATAAACCCCCCGAACCCCTCGATTAGATTCCAGTCTGTAACTCACTCCCGGGTATCTGTTATTCTATATATAAACCTCCCGAACCCCTCGATTAGATTCCAGTCTCTAACTCACTCCCGGGTATCTGTTATTCTATATATAAACCTCCCGAACCCCTCGATTAGATTCCAGCCTGTAACTCACTCCCAGGTATCTGTTATTCTATATATAAACCCCCTGAACCCCTCGATTAGATTCCAGTCTGTAACTCACTCCCGGGTATCTGTTATTCTATATATAAACCTCCCGAACCCCTCGATTAGATTCCAGCCTCTAACTCACTCCTGGGTATCTGTTATTCTATATATAAACCCCCCGAACCCCTCGATTAGATTCCAGCCTGTAACTCACTTCCGGGTATCTGTTATTCTATATATAAACCCCCCGAACCCCTCGATTAGATTCCAGCCTGTAACTCACTCCCGGATATCTGTTATTCTATATATAAACCCCGCCGAACCCCTCGATTAGATTCCAGCCTGTGACTCACTCTCAGGTATCTGTTATTCTATATATAAACCCCCCCGAACCCCTCGATTAGATTCCAGCCTGTAACTCACTCCCGGGTATCCGTTATTCTATATATTAACTTCCCCGAACCCCTCGATTAGATTCCAGCCTGTAACTCACTCCCGGATATCTGTTATTCTATATATAAACCCCCCGAACCCTTCGATTAGATTCCAGCCTGTAACTCACTCCCGGGTATCTGTTATTCTACATATAAACCCCCCTGAACCCCTCGATTAGATTCCAGCCTGTAACTCACTCCCAGGTATCTGTTATTCTATATATAAACCTCCCGAACCCCTCGATTAGATTCCAGCCTGTAACTCACTCCCGGGTATCTGTTATTCTATATATAAACCTCCCGAACCCCTCGATTATATTCCAGCCTGTAACTCACTCCCGGGTATCTGTTGTTCTATATATAAACCCCCCCGAACCCCTCGATTAGATTCCAGCCTGTAACTCACTCCCGGGTATCTGTTATTCTATATATAAACCCCCCAAACCCCTCGATTAGATTCCAGCCTGTAACTCACTCCCGGGTATCTGTTATTCTATATATAAACCTCCCGAACCCCTCGATTAGATTCCAGCCTGTAACTCACTCCCAGGTATCTGTTATTCTATATATAAACCCCCTGAACCCCTCGATTAGATTCCAGTCTGTAACTCACTCCCGGGTATCTGTTATTCTATATATAAACCTCCCGAACCCCTCGATTAGATTCCAGCCTCTAACTCACTCCTGGGTATCTGTTATTCTATATATAAACCCCCCGAACCCCTCGATTAGATTCCAGCCTGTAACTCACTCCCGGGTATCTGTTATTCTATATATAAACCCCCTGAACCCCTCGATTAGATTCCAGCCTGTAACTCACTCCCAGGTATCTGTTATTCTATATATAAACCCCCCGAACCCCTCGATTAGATTCCAGCCTGTAACTCACTCCCGGGTATCTGTTATTCTATATATACACCTCCCGAACCCCTCGATTAGATTCCAGCCTGTAACTCACTCCCGGGTATCTGTTGTTCTATATATAAAACCCCCGAACGCCTCGATTAGATTCCAGCCTGGAACTCACTCCCGGGTATCTGTTGTTTTCAATTTAAACCCCTGAACCACTCGATTAGATTCCAGCCTGTAACTCACTCCAGGGTAGCTGTTATTCTATATATAAACCCCCAGTAACCCTCGATTAGATTCCAGCCTGTAACTCACTCCCGGGTATCTGTTATTCTATATATTAACCCCCCGAACTCCTCGATTAGATTCCAGACCTTAACCCACTCCCAGCTATCTTTTATTCTCTATATTAATGCCCCGACCCTTTCGATTAAATTCAGCCTATAACTCACTCCCGGGTACCTGTTATTCTTTATATAAACCCCCCGAACCCCTCGATTAGATTCCAGCCTGTAACTCACTCCCGGGTATCTGTTATTCTATATATAAACCCCCCCGAACCCCTCAATTAGATTCCAGCCTGTAACTCACTCCCGGGAATCCGTTATTCTATATATGAACTTCCCCGAACCCCTCGATTAGATTCCAGCCTGTAACTCACTCCCGGGTATCTGTTATTCTATATATAAACCCCCTGAACCCCTCGATTAGATTCCAGCCTGCAACTCACTCCCGGGTATCTGTTATTCTATATATAAACCCCCTGAACCCCTCGATTAGATTCCAGCCTGTAACTCACTCCCGGGTATCTGTTATTCTATATATTAACCCTACGAAGCCCTCGATTAGATTCCAGCCTGTAACTCACTTCCGGGTATCTGTTATTCTACATATAAACCCCCCTGAACCCCTCGATTAGATTCCAGCCTGTAACTCACTCCCAGGTATCTGTTATTCTATATATAAACCTGCCGAACCCCTCGATTAGATTCCAGCCTGTAACTCACTCCCGGGTATCTGTTATTCTATATATAAACCTCCCGAACCCCTCGATTAGATTCCAGCCTGTAACTCACTCCCAGGTATCTGTTATTCTATTTATAAACCCCCTGAACCCCTCGATTAGATTCCAGTCTGTAACTCACTCCCGGGTATCTGTTATTCTATATATAAACCTCCCGAACCCCTCGATTAGATTCCAGCCTCTAACTCACTCCTGGGTATCTGTTATTCTATATATAAACCCCCCGAACCCCTCGATTAGATTCCAGCCTGTAACTCACTCCCGGGTATCTGTTATTCTATATATAAACCCCCCGAACCCCTCGATTAGATTCCAGCCTGTAACTCACTCCCGGGTATCTGTTATTCTATATATAAACCCCCTGAACCCCTCGATTAGATTCCAGCCTGTAACTCACTCCCAGGTATCTGTTATTCTATATATAAACCCCCCGAACCCCTCGATTAGATTCCAGCCTGTAACTCACTCCCAGGTATCTGTTATTCTATATATAAACCCCCCGAACCCCTCGATTAGATTCCAGCCTGTAACTCACTCCCGGGTATCTGTTATTCTATATATACACCTCCCGAACCCCTCGATTAGATTCCAGCCTGTAACTCACTCCCGGGTATCTGTTATTCTATATATAAACCCCCCGAACCTCTCGATTAGATTCCAGCCTGTAACTCACTCCCAGGTATCTGTTATTCTATATATAAACCCCCTGAACCCCTCGATTAGATTCCAGCCTGTAACTCACTCCCAGGTATCTGTTATTCTATATATAAACCCCCCGAACCCCTCGATTAGATTCCAGTCTGTAACTCACTCCCGGCTATCTGTTATTCTATATATAAACCCCCCGAACCCCTCGATTAGATTCCAGCCTGTAACTCACTCCCGGATATCTGTTATTCTATATATAAACCCCCCGAACCCACCGATTAGATTCCAGCCTGTAACTCACTCCCGGGTATCTGTTATTCTATATATAAACCCCCCGAACCCCTCGATTAGATTCCAGTCTGTAACTCACTCCCGGGTATCTGTTATTCTATATATAAACCTCCCGAACCCCTCGATTAGATTCCAGTCTGTAACTCACTCCCGGGTATCTGTTATTCTATATATAAACCCCCCGAACCCCTCGATTAGATTCCAGCCTGTAACTCACTCCCGGGTATCTGTTATTCTATATATAAACCCCCCAAACCCCTCGATTAGATTCCAGCCTGTAACTCACTCCCGGGTATCTGTTATTCTATATATAAACCCTCCGAACCCCTCGATTAGATTCCAGCCTGTAACTCACTCCCGGGTATCTGTTATTCTATATATAAACCCCCCGAACCCCCCGATTAGATTCCAGCCTGTAACTCACTCCCGGGTATCTGTTATTCTATATATAAACCCCCCGAACCCCCCGATTAGATTCCAGCCTGTAACTCACTCCCAGGTATCTGTTATTCTATATATAAACCCCCCGAACCCCTCGATTAGATTCCAGCCTGTAACTCACTCCCGGGTATCTGTTATTCTATATATAAACCCCCCGAACCCCCCGATTAGATTCCAGCCTGTAACTCACTTCCGGGTATCTGTTATTCTATATATAAACCCCCCGAACCCCTCGATTAGATTCCAGCCTGTAACTGACTCCCGGGTATCTGTTATTCTAGATATAAACCCCCCGAACCACTCGATTAGATCCCAGCCTGTAACTCACTCCCGGGTATCTGTTATTCTATATATAAACCCCCCGAACCACTCGATTAGATTCCAGCCTGTAACTCACTCCCGGGTATCTGTTATTCTATATATAAACCTCCTGAACCCCTCGATTAGATTCCAGCCTGTAACTCACTCCCGGGTATCTGTTATTCTATATATAAACCCCCCGAACCCCTCGATTAGATTCCAGCCTGTAACTCACTCCCGGGTATCTGTTATTCTATATATAAACCCCCCGAACCCCTCGATTAGATTCCAGCCTGTAACTCACTCCCGGGTATCTGTTATTTTATATATAAACCCCCCGAACTTCTCGATTAGATTCCAGCCTGTAACTCGCTCCCGGGTATCTGTTATTCTATATATAAACCTCCCGAACCCCTCGATTAGATTCCAGTCTGTAACTCACTCCCGGGTATCTGTTATTCTATATATAAACCCCCCGAACCCCTCGATTAGATTCCAGCCTGTAACTCACTCCCGGGTATCTGTTATTCTATATATTAACCCCCCGAACCCCTCGATTAGATTCCAGTCTGTAACCCACTCCCGGGTATCTGTTATTCTATATATAAACCCCCCGAACCCCTCGATTAGATTCCAGCCTGTAACTCCTGAATGTGTCTTTCGATCCTCCAAGGGGTCCTCCACGACAACCTCAGCCAGCGCAAGCCAGAGATGGGGAGGACGACAAGGAGAATCGAGACAGTGATCGAGCCACCCACCACCAGCAACCTCGGACTTACCGTCGTCCGAACAACTACAGGCGACGTCCCAGACCCCAGACCACCAAACCCGAGGAGAGCAAAGAGGTACAGAGAGCTTCCCTCTACACTGTCCCATCAAACACTCCCAGGGCAGGTACAGGGGGTTAGATACAGAGTAAAGCTCCCTCTACACTGTCCCATCAAACACTCCCAGTGCAGGTACAGGGGGTTAGATACAGAGTAAAGCTCCCTCTACAGTGTCCCATCAAACACTCCCAGGGCAGGTACAGGGGGTTAGATACAGAGTAAAGCTCCCTCTACAGTGTCCCATCAAACACTCCCAGGGCAGGTACAGCACGGGGTTAGATACAGAGTAAAGCTCCCTCTACACTGTCCCATCAAACACTCCCAGGGCAGGTACAGGTAGTTAGATACAGAGTAAAGCTCCCTCTACACTGTCCCAGCATCGAAGCACTGACCACACTCGACCAGCTCCGCTGGGCGGGCCATCGGTCCGCATGCCCGACACAAGACTCCCAAAGCAAGCGCTCTACTCGGAACTCCTTCACGGCAAGCTTGCTCCAGGTGGGCAGAGGAAACGTTACAAGGGACACCCTCCCTGATAAAGTGCAACATCCCCACCGACACCTGGGAGTCCCTGGCCCAAAGACCAGTCCGCCCTAAGTGGAGGAAGTGCATCCGGGAGGGCGCTGAGCACCTCGAGTCTCGTCGCCGAGAGCGTGCAGAGACCAAGCGCAGGCAGCGGAAGGAGCGTGCGGCAAACCAGTCCCACCCTCCCCTTCCCTCAACCACTGTCTGTCCCACCTGTGACAGGGACTGTGGCTCTCGTATTGGACGGTTCAGTCACCTGAGAACTCACTGTTAGAGTGGAAACAAGTCTTCCTCGATTCCGAGGGACTGCCTACGATGAGAGAGAGGGAAAGATGGGGCCAAGAGAGAGGGAGAGAGGAAAGGTGAGGCAGAGAGAAAGGGGAAAAGAGTTGGGGCAGACACAAAGAGTGACAGAAGATGGTGCAGATGAGGGGGTTGACTTATGAGGAAAGGTTGAGGAGGTTGGGCCTCTACTCATTGGAATTCAGAAGAATGAGAGGTGATCTTATCGAAGCGTATCAGATTATGAGGGGGGCTCGACAAGGTGGATGCAGAGAGGATGTTCCCACTGATGGGGGAGACTAGAACTAGGGGGCATGGTCTTAGAATAAGGGGCCGCCCATTTAAAACTCAGATGAGGAGGAATTTCTTCTCTCAGAGGGTTGTAAATCTGTGGAATTCGCTGCCTCAGAGAGCTGTGGGAGCCGGGACATTGAATATATTTAAGACAGAGATAGACAGTTCCTTAACCGATAAGGGGATAAGGGGAGCGGGCAGGGAAGTGGAGCTGTGTCCATGATCGGATCAGCCATGATGGTATTAAATGGCGGAGCAGGCTCGAGGGGCCGAATGGCCTACTCCTGCTCCTATTTCTGATGTCCTTATATTCATCGACAGAGAGAGAGGGGGAAGGATGGGGGCAGACAGAGAGAGAGAGAGAGAGGATGGAGAGGGGGGAAGATGGCGGCAGACAGAGAGAGAGGGATTGGAGAGGGGGAATGTGGCGGCAGACAGAGAGAGAGTGGGATTGGAGAGGGGGAAGATGGCAGCAGACAGAGAGAGAGCGAGAGAGAGGGATTGGAGAGGGGGAATGTGGCGGCAGACAGAGAGAGAGTGGGATTGGAGAGGAGGAAGATGGCAGCAGACAGAGAGAGAGAGAGGGATTGGAGAGGGGGAATGTGGCGGCAGACAGAGAGAGAGTGGGATTGGAGAGGGGGAAGATGGCAGCAGACAGAGAGAGAGAGAGAGAGGGATTGGAGAGGGGGAATGTGGCGGCAGACAGAGAGAGAGTGGGATTGGAGAGGGGGAAGATGGCAGCAGACAGAGAGAGAGAGAGAGAGGGATTGGAGAGGGCGAATGTGGCGGCAGACAGAGAGAGAGAGGGATTGGAGAGGGGGAAGATGGCAGCAGACAGAGAGAGAGAGAGAGAGGGACTGGAGAGGGGGAATGTGGCGGCAGACAGAGAGAGAGAGGGATTGGAGAGGGGTAAGATGGGGCTGGGTTCCGTCGCTTGTTGGCCGCGAGTATGCGGCGATCCCTCAGAGAGAGGACAATGACGATATTATCTTGACGTGGACCTGGGCTTATCTCTCTCGCTCTCTCCATCGCCTCCCTAGCCCCAGATCAAAGAGGTTGAGAAGGCGGCTGAGGTATCGGCCCCTCCCACCGAACAGGCCCCCACCACCGAGTGAAGATCGCCTCCCGGGCACCCCAGTCGTCAAAGGCGGGTGAGTACATTCGGAAAAGGCCCCCCTGCTTTTTTTGTGGGGCGCTGGGGCCTAGGTTCTAACTGCGAGCGATGTGATTTCAAAGCCCTGATAACGTACGGGTGAGAGCCATGGAGGGATTTGCAAACAAGCATGAGAATTTTGAAATCGAAGTGCTGTTGGACCGGAAGCCAATGTAAGTCAGCAAGCACAGGGGGTGATGGGTGAGTGGGACTGCGTGTGAGTTAGGACACGGGGCACAGGGGGTGATGGGTGAGTGGGACTCGGTGTGAGTTAGGACACGGGGCACAGGGGGTGATGGGTGAGCGGGACTGAGTGTGAGTTAGGACACGGGGTCAGTGAGCACAGGGGGTGATGGGTGAGTGGGACTGAGTGTGAGTTAGGACACGGGGTCAGTGAGCACAGGGGGTGATGGGTGAGCGGGACTCGGTGTGAGTTAGGACACGGGGTCAGTGAGCACAGGGGGTGATGGGTGAGTGGGACTGGGTGTGAGTTAGGACACGGGGCACTGAGCACAGGGGGTGATGGGTGAGTGGGACTGGGTGCGAGTTAGGACACGGGGCAGTGAGCACAGGGGGTGATGGGTGAGCGGGACTCGGTGCGAGTTAGGACACAGGGCAGTGAGCACAGGAGGTGATGGGTGAGTGGGACTCGGTGTGAGTTAGGACACGGGGTCAGTGAGCACAGGCGGTGATGGGTGAGTGGGACTGGGTGTGAGTTAGGACACGGGTCAGTGAGCACAGGGGGTGATGGGTGAGTGGGACTGGGTGTGAGTTAGGACACGGGGTCAGTGAGCACAGGGGGTGATGGGTGAGTGGGACTCGGTGCGAGTTAGGACACGGGGGCAGCCGAGTTTTGGATCACCTCTAGTTTACGTCGGGTAGAACGTGGGAGGCCGGCCAGGAGTACGCTGGAATAGTCAAGTTAATGGTGAGGAGGATTTCGATAAAATATAGCAAGTCTTTGAGAAACTGGCAGAATGGGCACGTATTGGGAAATGACCTTCAATCTAGCTCAGTGTGAGGTAATAGAAACCGAATATTTTTTTATAAACGGTGAGAAAATTTTGAATGTTGGGGTTCAGCGAAATTTGGGGTTACTTGTGCATGAAACACAAAAGGTTAGTCTGCAGGTACAGCAAGTGATCAGGAAGGCCAATGGTATCTTGGCCTTTATTGCAAAGGGGATGGAGTATAAAAGCAGGGAAGTCTTGCTCCAGTTACACAGGATATTGGCGAGGCCACACCTGGAGTACTGCGTGTACAGTTTTGGTCTCCGTATTTAAGGAAGGATATACTTTGCTTTGGAGGCAGTTCAGTGAAGGTTCACTCGGTTGATTCCGGAGATGAGGGGGGGTTGACTTATGAGGAAAGGTTGAGGAGGTTGGGCCTCTACTCATTGGAGTTCAGAAGAATTGAAACGTATAAGATTCTGAGGGGGTTTGACAGGGTGGATGCAGAGAGGATGTTTCCCCTCGTGGGGGAATCTCGAACTCGGGGGCATTGTCTCAGAATAAGGGGCCCGCATTTAAGACGGAGTTGAGGAGGAATTTCTTCTCTCAGAGGGTTGTAAATCTGTGGAATTCTCTGCCCCAGAGAGCTGTGGAGGCCGGGACATTGAATATATTTAAGGCGGAGATGGACGGATTTTTGAGCGATAAGGGAGCCAAGGGTTATGGGGTGTCGACAGGGAAGTGGAGCTGAGTCCATGATCGGATCAGCCATGATGGTATTAAATGGCGGAGCAGGCTCGAGGGGCCGAATGGCCGACTCCTGCTCCTATTTCTTATGTTCTTACGTTAACTTATAATCTTGTCTCTTCCCTGTCTTCCCCCCCCCAACCCCCTGTCCCTCAGGCGCCTTGAATCCCAAACGAAACAAAAAGATCTGGACAAAATCTTCAAAGCAATAACACCTCAACCCACGAGCGACTACATCCTTCGAGAGTCCACGCCAGGAAATGGAGGAGGGGGCAGCAGGGAGGAAAGCAAAGACCACTACATCAAAAAAAAAAAGCGGGTTTATCAATTCTGCCCCACCACAGCCCCCAGAAAAATTACCCCTCCCCGATCTCGCTCCCCCTCCGATTTAAATAAAACTAAAATCTAGGCCGTTGAGTACATAAATTGCTCTGTCCATGTTAATAATGGCGATTTCCTATGTAAACATGTCACGTTACAGCGCCGCCGGTGGCAGGAGTGCGCAATTACAGTGTGATGGTTTACATAGGGATTTCCCATTGTAAAGATGTTTATTCCTGTGATCAGCCTCCATCGAACACCCAAAGAGTCTCTATTTTCTATCGGGGGCTGGGAAGGCAATTTTTTGAACAAATAAGCAAATTGCGAGATTGTAATCCCGTGCGATGAAAGTCCCAGAATTTGGGATTGATTGGTCGATGTCCCGATGAGGGGAGGGGGATTAATTGTTCCAGAGTGGTAATTTAGTCTGACGTTTGAACGCTCTACCTCTCTTATCCGTGTGTTCCATTATTAATCAGCCGTGGCTCAGTGAGTAGCATCCTCGCCTCTTGAGTTCAAAGTTTGTGGGTTCAAGTCCTGCTCCAGAGACTTGAGCGCAAAAAACTAGGCTGACACTCCAGTGCAGTGCCGAGGGAGTGCCGCACTATCGGAGGTGCCGTCTGTCGGATGAGACGTTAAACCAAGACCCCGTCTGCTCTCTCGGGTGGACGTAAAAGATCCCGTGGCACTATTTCGAAGAAGAGCAGGGGAGTTCTCCCCGGTGTCCCGGGCCATTATTTATCCTTCAATTCAACATAACAAAAAAAACAGATTATCTGGCTGTTGTCACGTTGCTGTGTGTGGGAGCTTGCTGTGCGCACGCTTCCCACATTACAACAAATATGACTATACTTCAAAAAAAAAGCACTTCATTGGCTGCAAAGCGCTTTGGGACATCCAGTGGTCGTGAAAAGCGCGAGAAAAATGCCAGTCTTTTTTTTAATAATGGACAGAGGAAATTTATATTGGTCACTCCCTATGTAAACGTTTCACAGTGCAATGATGCCCTCCTGCCAGTGGTGGCATTGTAACGTGACGCGTTTACATGACAAAATTCCATTATTAATGTTGACATAGGAATTTACAATGGGTAACATTGACCGGGAGTGGGAGAAGACATAAGATTTCTAATATATAATCTAGATATTTTTATGTTAGTTCCTTTTTTACTTTGTAAACCGCCCCGCCCTTTCTTTTAACCGTCATCCTTTGCCCCCTCCACCATTTGTGACAACTGCATAGAATAAAGCAGAGATAATGAGCACAAATTGTGTGGACGTAAGTCTCGAGTCTCTTTTCTTAACAACAGTTACAGTTATTTCTTTACGGGTCGTACAGAAGCTGACACTGAGACACACACACGGGGGGTACAGGAGTAAACACGTTATATTAATTACTTGGATCGAGTGTAATGTAGCCAAGTTGCAATGCCCCTATTTAAAAAAGGAGGCAGACAAAAAGCAGGAAACTATAGACCAGTTCTCCTAACATCTGTTGTTGGGAAAATGCTGGAGCCCATTAATAAGGAAGTATTAGCGGGACATTTGGCTTGTTTTCCGTGAAGGAGTTCCGAGTAGAGCGCTTGCTTTGGGAGTCTCGTGTCGGGGACGTGCGGACAATGTGGCCCTGCCCAGCAGAGCTGGTCGAGTGTGGTCAGTGCTTCGATGCTGGGGATGTTGGGCCTGGTCGAGGACGCTAACGTTGGTGCGTCTGTCCTCCCGGGGGATTTGCAGGATCTTGCGGAGACAGCGTTGGCGGTATTTCTCCAGCGATTTGAGGTGTCTGCTGTACATGGTCCATGTCTCTGAGCCATACAGGAGGGCGGGCATCACTGCAGCCCTGTAGACCATGAGCTGGGGGTGAGATACCTACTGTACATGGTCCATGTCTCTGAGACATGCAGGAGGGTGGGTATCACTACAGCCCTGTAGACCATGAGCTGGGGGTGAGATACCTACTGTACATGGTCCATGTCTCTGAGCCATACAGGAGGGTGGGTATCACTACAGCCCTGTAGACCATGAGCTGGTGGTGAGATACCTACTGTACATGGTCCATGTCTCTGAGCCATACAGGAGGGCGGGTATTACGACAGCCCTGTAGACCATGAGCTGGGGGTGAGATACCTACTGTACACGGTCCGTGTCTCTGAGCCATACAGGAGGGTGGGTATCACTACAGCCCTGTAGACCATGAGTTGGGGGTGAGATACCTACTGTACATGGTCCGTGTCTCTGGGCCATACAGGAGGGTGGGTATCACTACAGCCCTGTAGACCATGAGTTGGGGGTGAGATACCTACTGTACACGGTCCATGTCTCTGAACCATACAGGAGGGCGGGTATCACTACAGCCCTGTAGACCATGAGCTGGGGGTGAGATACCTACTGTACATGGTCCATGTCACTGAACCATACAGGAGGGCGGGTATCACTACAGCCCTGTAGACCATGAGCTGGGTGGTGGATTTGAGGGCCTGGTCTTCAAACACTCTTTTCCTCAGGCGGCCGAAGGCTGCACTGGCGCACTGGAGGCGGTGTTGAATCTCGTCGCCAATGCCTGCCCTTGTTGATAGGAGGCTCCCGAGGTTTGGGAAATGGTCCCCGGTGTCCAGGGCCGGGCCGTGGATCTTGATGACTGGGGGGCAGTGCTGTGCAGCGAGGGCAGGCTGGTGAAGGACCTTTGTCTTACGGATGTTTAGCGTAAGGCCCATGCTTTCATACGCCTCAGTAAATATGTTGACTTTGACTTGGAGTTCAGCCTCTGTATGTGTCTATATTAATGGCTTGGATGAAGGGACCGAGTGTAATGTCGCCAAGTTTGCTGATGATACAAAGATGGGTGGGAAAACAAATTGTGAGGAGGACACAAAAAATCTGCAAAGGGATATAGATAGGCTAAGTGAGTGGGCAAAAATTTGGCAGATGGAGTATAATGTGGGAAAATGTGAGGTTATCCACTTTGGCAGAAAAAATAGAAAAGCAAATTATAATTGAAATGCAGAAAAATTGCAAAGTGCTGCAGTACAGAGAGACCTGGGGGTCCTTGTGCATGAAACACAAAACGTCAGTGTTATTTATGTAAACTTGTATATACTCTGTACAGCCACCAGAGGGCTCATCCCCTGGAGTCCCAAGGGATCCCATAATCCCTTGGGAGCACAGGCATTTAAGGAGGCCTCACAGGTTGGAGAGGCACTCTGGAGACCTGCAATAAAAGACTCGGGTCACACTGTACTTTGAGCTCGCAGTGTTCAGTCTGACTCTTTCTCCACACACAACAACTGGCGACGAGATACAGATGGCGAACCCAAAGGCGCAGAGAACAGTGGGCATCCTGGAGAAACTCTCGGAGGGAGATGATTGGGAAACTTTTGTGGAGCGACTCGACCAATACTTCGTGGCCAACGAGCTAGATGGGGAAGAGAACGCTGCCGAACAGAGGGCGATCCTCCTCACCGTCTGCGGGGCACCAACATATGGCCTCATGAAGAATCTGCTCACTCCAGCGAAACCCACGGAGAAATCGCACGACGATTTGGGCACACTGGTCCGAGAGCATTTGAACTCGAAGGAAAGCGTTCTGATAGCAAGGTACAGGTTCTACACCGACAATAGGTCTGAAGGCCAGGAAGTGGTGAGTTATATCGCCGAGCTAAGACGCCTTGCAGATCATCGCGAATTTGGAGCACATGCTCAAAGACATTTTTGTACTTGGCATTGGCCACAAAACCATACTTCGCAAACTTTTGACTGTCGAGACCCCAACCTTGAGTAAGGCCATAGCCCAGGCGTTCATTGCCACCAGTGACAATACGAAGCAAATCTCTCAGCACACAAGCGCTGCTACAAGTACTGTGAACAAAGTGATGTTGTTTTCGAATCGCAACGTACAGGGCAGGTCACACGTACCTGCAGCTGCATGTCCGCAGATGTCTGAGTCCACCATCAAGGGTGATGATTGCAAGGCCGTTAACACCTTGTTGGCACTGCGGGGGTGATCATCATTTCCATTCATGTCGATTCAAAGGGTACGTTTGCAAGGGCTGTGGAACAATGGGACACCTCCAGCGAGTGTGCAGGCGAGCTGCAAAGCCTGTTAAACCTGCAAGCCACCATGTTGCAGAGGAGGACAGATCCACGGAAGGTCACGACAAACCAGAGCCTCAGATCGAGGAGGCAGAGGTACATGGGGTGCACACATTCACCACGAATTGTCCCCCGATAATGCTGAATGTTGAACTAAATGGACTCCCGGTGCCAATGGAGCTGGACACGGGCACGAGCCAGTCCATCATGAGCAAGAAGATGTTCGAAAGGTTGTGGTGCAACAAGGCCCCAAGGCCAGTCTCAACTCCAGTTCGCACGAAACACGAAAGAACTGATACCTGTAATCGGCAGTGCTAATGTGAAGGTCTCCTACGATGGAGCGGTGCACAAGCTACCTCTCTGGGTGGTACCGGGCGATGGTCCCACGCTGCTCGACAGGAGCTGGCTGGAAAAGATATGCTGGAACCGGGACGACGTCCGAGCACTATCGCCCGCTGACGACACTTTGTGTGCCCAGGTCCTGAACAAATTTCCTTCGCTGTTCGAACCAGACATCGGGAAATTACAAGGAGCAAAAGTGCAGATCCACCTAATTCCAGGGGCGCGACCCATCCATCACAAGGCGAGAGTGGTACCGTACATGATGAGAGAAAGGGTAGAGATCGAGCTAGACCGGCTGCAAAGAGAGGGCATCATTTCACCGATCGAGTTCAGCGAGTGGGCCAGTCCTATTGTCCCAGTTCTCAAGGGAGACGGCACCGTCAGAATCTGTGGCGATTACAAAGTAACTATCAATTGTTTCTCCCTGCAGGACCAATACCCACTACCAAAGGCCGATGACCTCTTTGCAACGCAGGCCGGAGGAAAGACGTTCACGAAGCTGGATCTGACTTCAGCCGACATGACGCAGGAACTGGAGGAATCATCGAGGGCCCTCACCTGCATCAACACGCACAAAGGTCTTTTTGTTTATAACAGATGCCCGTTTGGAATCCGATTGGCGGCGACGATATTCCAGAGAAACATGGAAAGTTTACTGAAGTCGGTCCCACAAACCGTGGTCTTCCAGGACGACATCTTGGTCACAGGTCGGAACACAGTCGGGCATCTGCAGCACCTGGAGGAGATTCTTAGTCGACTCAACCGCATGGGGCTCAGGTTAAAACGCTCGAAGTGCGTTTTCCTGGTGCCTGAAGTGGAGTTCCTGGGAAGGAGGATTGCGGCGGACGGCATCAGGCCAACCAACGAGAAGACGGAGGCAATCGAGAACGCACCGAGGCCACAGAACGTGATGGAGCTGCGGTAGTTTCTGGGACTCCTGAACTACTTCGGTAACTTCTTGCCGGGTCTCAGCACCCTGCTAGAACCACGACATGTCTTACTACGAAAAGGGGGCGAATGGGTTTGTGGCAAAAGCCAAGAAAATGCCTTTGTAAAAGTGAGAAAATTGTTATGCTCAAACAAATTGCTTGTGTTGTATGATCCATGTAAGCGTTTGGTAATAGCATGTGATGCATTGTCATATGGCGTCGGGTGTGTATTGCAACAAGCTAATGATTTCGGGAAACTGCAACCGGTTGCTTATGCATCCAGGAGTCTGTCCAAGGCCGAGCGAGCCTACAGCATGATTGAAAAAGAAGCGTTAGCGTGTGTTTGTGGGGTAAAGAAAATGCATCAATACCTGTTTGGGCTAAAATTCGAATTGGAAACTGACCATAAGCCACTTATATCCCTGTTCTCCGAGAGTAAAGGAATAAATACCAACGCATCGGCCCGCATCCAGAGATGGGCGCTCACGTTGTCCGCATACAACTACGCCATCCGCCACAGGCCAGGCACAGAAAACTGCGCCCATGCTCTCAGTCGGCTGCCATTGCCCACCACGGGGGTGGAAATGGCGCAGCCCGCAGATCTAGCCATGGTCGTGGAAGCATTTGAGAGTGAGCAATCAGCCGTCACTGCCCGGCAGATCAAAACCTGGACAAGCCAGGACCCCTTATTATCTCTAGTCAAAAGCTGTGTGCTTCACGGGAGCTGGTCCAGTGTCCCAGTGGAAATGCAGGAAGAGATAAAGCTGTTCCAGCGGCGCAAAGATGAAATGTCTGTACTAGCAGACTGCCTTCTGTGGGGCAATCGAGTAGTGGTCCCCAAGAAGGGCAGAGACACCTTCATCAATGACTTCCAACTTAGCCACCTGTTGTGTTCCTAACACAGATGAGACTGCACACAGGGAGGTTAAAGTAACAGTTCCCTCAGTCTTTAATAAGATACTCCAGAGTGAGGAACAGGCCTTAGTATAATGTGGATAAATGTGAGGTTATCCACTTTGGTGGTAAAAACAGAGAGACAGACTATTATCTGAATGGTGACAGATTAGGAAAAGGGGAGGTGCAAAGAGACCTGGGTGTCATGGTACATCAGTCATTGAAGGTTGGCATGCAGGTACAGCAGGCGGTTAAGAAAGCAAATGGCATGTTGGCCTTCATAGCAAGGGGATTTGAGTACAGGGGCAGGGAGGTGCTGCTACAGTTGTACAGGGCATTGGTGAGGCCACACCTGGAGTATTGTGTACAGTTTTGGTCTCCTAACCTGAGGAAGGACATTCTTGCTATTGAGGGAGTGCAGCGAAGGTTCACCAGACTGATTCCCGGGATGGCGGGACTGACCTATCAAGAAAGACTGGATCAACTGGGCTTGTATTCACTGGAGTTCAGAAGAATGAGAGGGGACCTCATAGAAACATTTAAAATTCTGACGGGGTTAGACAGGTTAGATGCAGGAAGAATGTTCCCAATGTTGGGGAAGTCCAGAACCAGAGGTCACAGTCTAAGGATAAGGGGTAGGCCATTTAGGACCGAGATGCGGAGGAACTTCTTCACCCAGAGAGTGGTGAACCTGTGGAATTCTCTACCACAGAAAGTTGTTGAGGCCAATTCACTAAATATATTCAAAAAGGAGTTAGATGAGGTCCTTACTACTAGGGGGATCAAGGGGTATGGCGAGAAAGCAGGAAGGGGGTACTGAAGTTGAATGTTCAGCCATGAACTCATTGAATGGCGGTGCAGGCTAGAAGGGCCGAATGGCCTACTCCTGCACCTATTTTCTATGTTTCTATGTTAGGGGCCGGCTTACATACAGTGCTCCCAAGGGATGCTGGGATCCCTTGGGACTTCAGGGGATGCGCTCCCTGGTGGCGGAACATGGGAGTGCATGCTTTACAGATACACAACATCACTCCCCCCCCAAAGTCAAAGTGAAAACTATTTACAAGGTGAGGCGGTCGGGAGCCTTTCTTTCCCTGGTGGACCGCCTCAGTACAAATGTCTGTTCTGGTGTGTTGGCCGTGCTCTCGCTGGGCTGGCGTGTTGTTGGCCCTGCAGGGCTGCTGGGTGAGCCTGGTCTTGCTGGGCTGTTGGGCGTGATGGGTTCGATTTCCTGGTCCGGGGTGGTGTCGTTGATCCTTTGGGAGTGTGTTGTGGGCTCGAACAAGATGGTGTCTGCTGTGGGTTGTTCAGGGCAGTCTGTGAACCCCAGCCTCGTTTGGTCCAGGTGCTTTCTGCAAATTTGTCCATTGTCTAGTTTGACTACAAACACCCTACTCCCTTCTTTAGCTATCACCGTGCCCGCGATCCACTTGGGACCATGTCCATAGTTTAGCACATACACAAGGTTCATTCGGATCAATTTCCCGTGACACAGTGGCGCGACCATTGTTTACATTTTGTTGCTGCCGCCTGCTCTCTACCTGATCATGGAGGTTGGGGTGAACCAGCGAGAGTCTGGTTTTAAGTGTCCTTTTCATGAGTAGCTCAGCCGGGGGCACCCCTGTGAGCGAGTGGGGTCTCGTGCGGTAGCTGAGCAGTACTCGGGACAGGCGGGTTTGGAGTGAGCCTTCTGTGACTTGTTTAAGGCTCTGTTTGATGGTTTGTACTGCCCGCTCTGCCTGCCCATTGGAGGCTGGTTTAAACAGGGCCGAGGTGAAATGTTTGATCCCATTGCGGGTCATGAATTCTTTAAATTTGGCACTGGTGAAACATGGCCCGTTGTCACTGACCAGTATGTCAGGCAGGCCGTGGGTGGCAAACATGGCCCTCAGGCTTTCAATGGTGGCGGTGGCGGTGCTTCCCGACATTATTTCACATTCAATCCATTTTGAAAAAGCATCCACCACCACCAGGAACATTTTACCGAGAAACAGGCCCGTATAGTCGACATGGATCCTCGACCATGGTCTGGAGTTCCAGGACCACAAACTTAGTGGGTAGAGCTGCAGAACACCAAAGGGCAAAAAACGTTAGTGGGAGTTGTGCACAGACCTTCAAACAGTAGTAGTGATGTTGGGGAGGGCATCAAACAGGAAATTAGGGGTGCATGCAATAAAGGTGCAGCAGTTATCATGGGTGACTTTAATATGCACATAGATTGGGCTAACCAAACTGGAAGCAATACGGTGGAGGAGGATTTCCTGGAGTGCATAACGGATGGTTTTTTAGACTAATATGTCGAGGAACCAACTAGGGGGGAGGCCATCTTAGACTGGGTGTTGTGTAATGAGAGAGGATTAATTAGCAATCTCGTTGTGCGAGGCCCCTTGGGGAAGAGTGACCATAATATGGTGGAATTCTGCATTAGGATGGAGAATGAAACAGTTAATTCAGAGACCATGGTCCAGAACTTAAAGAAGGCTAACTTTGAAGGTATGAGGCGTGAATTGGCTAGGATAGATTGGCGAATGATACTTAAGGGGTTGACTGTGGATGGGCAATGGCAGACATTTAGAGACCGCATGGATGAATTACAACAATTGCACATTCCTGTCTGGCGTAAAAATAAAAAAGGGAAGGTGGCTCAACCGTGGCTATCAAGGGAAATCAGGGATAGTATTAAAGCCAAGGAAGTGGCATACAAATTGGCCAGAAATAGCAGCGAACCCAGGGACTGGGAGAAATTTAGAACTCAGCAGAGGAGGACAAAGGGTTTGATTAGGGCAGGGAAAATGGAATACGAGAAGAAGCTTGCAGGGAACATTAAGATGGATTGCAAAAGTTTCTTATAGATATGTAAAGAGAAAAAGGTTAGTAAAGACAAACGTAGGTCCCCTGCAGTCAGAATCAGGGGAAGTCATAACGGGGAACAAAGAAATGGCAGACCAATTGAACAAGTACTTTGGTTCGGTATTCACTGAGGAGGACACAAACAACCTTCCAGATATAAAAGGGGTCAGAGGGTCTAGTAAGGAGGAGGAACCGAGGGAAATCCTTATTAGTCGGGAAATTGTGTTGGGGAAATTGATGGGATTGAAGGCCGATAAATCCCCAGGGCCTGATGGACTGCATCCCAGAGTACTTAAGGAGGTGGCCTTGGAAATAGCGGATGCATTGACAGTCATTTTCCAACATTCCATTGACTCTGGATCAGTTCCTATCGAGTGGAGGGTAGCCAATGTAACCCCACTTTTTAAAAAAGGAGAGAGAGAGAAAACAGGGAATTATAGACCGGTCAGCCTGACCTCAGTAGTGGGTAAAATGATGGAATCAATTATTAAGGATGTCATAGCAGCGCATTTGGAAAGAGGTGACATGATAGGTCCAAGTCAGCATGGATTTGTGAAAGGGAAATCATGCTTGACAAATCTTCTGGAATTTTTTGAGGATGTTTCCAGTAGAGTGGACAAGGGAGAACCAGTGGATGTGGTGTATTTGGACTTTCAGAAGGCTTTCGACAAGGTCCCACACAAGAGATTAATGTGCAAAGTTAAAGCACATGGGATTGGGGGTAGTGAGCTGACATGGATTGAGAACTGGTTGGCAGACAGGAAGCAAAGAGTAGGAGTAAATGGGTACTTTTCAGATTGGCAGGCAGTGACTAGTGGGGTACCGCAAGGTTCTGTGCTGGGGCCCCAGCTGTTTACATTGTACATTAATGAGTTAGACAAGGGGATTAAATGTAGTATCTCCAAATTTGCGGATGACACTAAGTTGGGTGGCAGTGTGAGCTGCAAAGAGGATGCTATGAGACTGCAGAGTGACTTGGATAGGTTAGGTGAGTGGGCAAATGCATGGCAGATGAAGTATAATGTGGATAAATGTGAGGTTATCCACTTTGGTGGTAAAAACAGAGAGACAGACTATTATCTGAATGGTGACAGATTAGGAAAAGGGGAGGTGCAACGAGACCTAGGTGTCATGGTACATCAGTCATTGAAGGTTGGCATGCAGGTACAGCAGGCGGTTAAGAAAGCAAATGGCATGTTGACCTTCATAGCGAGAGGATTTGAGTATAGGAGCAGGGAGGTGTTGCTACAGTTGTACAGGGCCTTGGTGAGGCCACACCTGGAGTATTGTGCACAGTTTTGGTCTCCTAACTTGAGGAAGGACATTCTTGCTACTGAGGGAGTGCAGCGAAGGTTCACCAGACTGATTCCCAGGATGGTGGGACTGACCTATCAAGAAAGACTGGATCAACTGGGCTTGTATTCACTGGAGTTCAAAAGAATGAGAGGGGACCTCATAGAAATGTTTAAAATTCTGATGGGTTCAGGCAGGTTAGATGCAGGAAGAACGTTCCCAATGTTGGGGAAGTCCAGAACCAGGGGTCACAGTCTAAGGATAAGGGGTAGGCCATTTAGGACTGAGATGAGGAGAAACTTCTTCACCCAGAGAGTGGTGAACCTGTGGAATTCTCTACCACAGAAAGTTGTTGAGGCCAATTCACTAAATATATTCAAAAAGGAGTTAGATGTAGTCCTTACTACTAGGGGGATCAAGGGGTATGGCGAGAAAGCAGGAATGGGATACTGAAGTTGCATGTTCAGCCATGAACTCATTAAATGGTGGTGCAGGCTAGAAGGGCCGAATGGCCTACTCCTGCACCTATTTTCTATGTTTCTATGTTTCTATGTGTCTATGTTTCTATGCCTCTCTGGGCGCGTTGCTCAACTGAGCACATACACTGCATTGCCGTACACAGGACTCTAAGTCAGAGTCGATACCGGGCCAACACACGTGGGATCTGGCTATTGCTTTCATCATTAATATACCCGGGTGTGTGCTGTGGAGATCCGAGTTGAATGTCTCCCTGCCCTTTTTGGGTAGCACTACGCGGTTACCCCACAACAGGCAGTCTGCCTGAATGAACAGCTCATCCTGGAACGGCTTGATTGGCTCTTGCATTTCAACAGGGATGCTGGCCCAGCTCCCATGCAGTACACAGTTTTTCACTGGGACAGCAGAGGATCTTGGCTGGTCCAAGTCCTGATCTGGCGGGCTGTGATAGGTGAATTATCATTTTCAAACGCTTCCATGACCATCAGCAAGTCTGCGGGCTGCGCCATTTCCACCCCCGTGGTGGGCAATGGTAGCCGACTGAGAGCATCCACACAGTTCTCAGTACCTGGCCTGTGGCAGATGGTATAGTTATACGCTGATAGCGCGAGTGCCTACCTTTGTATGTGGGCTGAGGCATGAGTATTTATCCCCTTGTTTTCAGCGAACAGGGATGTGAGGGGCTTGTGATCGGTTTCCAGCTCAAATTTGAGGCCAAACAGGTACTGATGCATTTTCTTTACCCCGAACACACACGCTAATGCCTCTTTCTCAATCATGCTGTAGACCCTCTCAGCCTTAGACAAGCTCCTGGAAGCATAAGCGACAGGTTGCAACTTCCCCACAACATTAGCTTGTTGTAATACACACCTGACTCCGTATGACGACACATCACATGCTAGCACGAGTCTTTTACACGGGTTGTCGGAACATAAAATGTTTCTGGCTTTCTCAAAAGCAATTACTTGTTTTTTTTCTTCCCCATACCCAATTCTCACCTTTACACAATAACACATGTAGGGGCTCTAAGAGGGTGCTTAACCCCGGTAGGAAGTTAGCAAAATAGTTGAGGAGTCCCAGGAACGATCGCAGCTCCGTGACGTTCTGTGGCCTGGGCGCGTTCCTGATAGCCTCTGTCTTGGCGTCTGTGGGCCGAATGCCGTCCGCCGCGATCTTTCTCCCCAAAAACTCCACTTCTGTTGCCATGAAGATGCATTTCGACCTCTTCAGCCGCAGCCCTTCGCGATCCAGTCGCTGGAGGACCTCCTCCAGGTTTTGTAGGTACTCGACGGTGTCCTGACCCGTGACCAATATGTCGGCCTGAAAAACCACCGTGTGTGGTACCGACTTGAGTAGGCTCTCCATGTTTCTCTGGAAGATCGCTGCAGCCGACCGAATTCCAAACGGGCATTTGTTGTAGATGAACAGTCCCTTGTGCGTGTTGATGCAGGTGAGGCCCTTCGAATACTCCTCCAGCTCCTGAGTCATGTCGGCCGAGGTCAGGTCAAGCTTGGTGAATGTCTTGTCTCCTGCCAGCGTCGCAAATAGGTCGTCTGTCTTTGGTAGCGAGTATTGGTCCTGTAGCGAGAAACAATTAATAGTTACTTTATAATCGCCGCAAATCCTGACCGTGCCATCACTTTTGAGTACTGGAACAATCGGGCTGGCCCACTCGCTGAATTCCACTGGGGAGATGATGCCCTCGCGTTGCAGCCTGTCCAGCTCGATTTCCACTCTCTCCCTCACCATGTGAGGTACCGCTCGAGCCTCGTGGTGAATGGGTCGTGCCTCTGGGACCAAGTGGATCCGCTCCTTCGCCCCGGAAAAGTTTCCAATGCCTGTCTCAAAAAGGGAAGGAAATTTGTTAAGAACCTGGGTACATGAGGCCTCATTGACATGTGATAGCGCTCGGATGTCATCCCAGTTCCAGCGGATTTTGCCCAGCCAGCTCCTTCCAAGCAGTGTGGGTCCATCGCCCCGAACAATCCAGAGTGGCAGTTCATGCACCGTGCTCTCGTAGGTGACCTTGACCATGGCGCTGCCCAGGACAGTGATAAGCTCTTTGGTGTACGTTCTGATTTATCATGTGGATGGGGCTCAGGGCTGGTCTGAGTGCCTTGTTGCACCACAGTCTCTCAAACATCTTTTTACTCATGATGGATTGGCTACGGGTAAACCATTCAATTTTACGTTTAGTATTATAGGTGGACATTTCGGCGAAAATGTGTGCACCCCGTGTACTTCAGCATCTGCCTCCTCTCTCTCAGGCTCGAAATTGCTTTGAGCCACGTGGTGGTTAGCAGGTTTTGCAGAGCTTGCAGCTCGTTTGCAAGCTCATTGGAGGTGCCCCATTGTTCCACAGCTCTTGCAACCATACCCTTTGAAGCGGCATGAATAGGCTGAATGGAAGCCTCCACAACGCCAACAAGGTGTGAATTGCCTTGCATTCATCCTTTGTTGGGGACTCTGAGTCATCTGGGTCACCTGAGGCCTGCTGGCATTTGCAGACTCGTGGTTTCTGCCCTGTACATTTCTGCTCGCAAACACAGTTCCAGTTAATTTATGAACATTGCTAGCACTGGTGTGCTGAGAGATTTGTTTGGTGTTATCACTGGTGGATATAAACGCCTGTGCTATCGCAATGGCCTTACTGAGGGTCGGTGTCTCTCCAGTCAAAAGTTTTCGCAGGATGGTCTCGTGACCAATGCCCTGAACAAAAAAGTCTCTGAGCATTTGCTCCAGGTAGCCATCAAACTCACATTGTCCTGCAAGTGGCCTTAGCTCGGCGAAGTAGCTCACCACTTCCTGACCTTCAGATCGCTGGCACGTGTAGAACCGATACCTCACCATCAGCACACTCTCCCTCAGGTTAAGATGCTCCAGAACCAATGTACACATCTCCTCATACGACTTATCTGTGGGTTTCACCGGAGCCAGAAGATTCTTCCTGAGGCTGTAGGTCGGTGCCCCGCAGACTGTGAGGAGGACCGCTCTCCTTTATGTAGCACTTCCTTCTCCGTCCAGCTCGTTGGCTACAAAGTACTGGTCTAGCCGTTCGACATAGGATTCCCAGTCCTCACCCTCCGAGAACTTCTCCAGGATGCCCACAGTTTGCTGCATCTTTGCGTTGGATTCATATACTCGTCGCCAGTTGCTGTGTTCTTAACACAGATGAGGCTGCACACAGGGAGGTTAAAGTAACAGTGACCTCAGTCTTTAATAAGACACTCCAGAGTGAGGAACAGGCCTTAGGGGCCGGCTTATATACAGTGCTCCCAAGGGATGCTGGGATCCCTTGGGACTTCAGGGGATGCGCTCCCTGGTGGCGGAACATGGGAGTGCATCCTTTACAGATACACAAGACTACCCAGGCATCGTAATGATGAAAGCGATAGCCAGATCCCACGTGTGGTGGCCAGGTATCGATGCGGACTTAGAGTCCTGCGTTCACAGATGTAATACATGCTCGCAGTTAAGCAATGTACCCAGGGAGGTGCCGCTAAGTTTATGGTCGTGGCCCTCAAAACCGTGGTCTAGGGTACACGCTGACTATACAGGCCCGTTCTTGGGTAAAATATTCCTTGTGGTTGTAGACGCGTACTCCAAGTGGATTGAATGTGTGATAATGTTGACTAGTACGTCCGCTGCCACTACTGAAAGCCTGCGGGCCATGTTTGCCACACACGGCCTACCCGATGTCCTGGTGAGCGTTAACGGGCCATGTTTTACCAGTGCCGAGTTCAAAGAATTCATGACCCGTAGCGGGATCAAACATGTCACATCTGCCCTGTTTAAACCAGCGTCCCAGGGTCAGGCAGAGAGAGCAGTGCAAACCATCAAGCCAGGCTTGAAGAGGGTAACTGAAGTCTATCTGCAGACTTTCCTATCCCGAGTCCTGCTTAGCTACCGCACGAGATCCCACTCACTCACTGGGATCCCACCTGCTGAACTGCTCATGAACAGAGCACTTAAGACAAGGCTCTCGTTAGTTCACCTTGATCTACATGAACAGGTAGAGAGCAGGCGGCTTCAACAAAGTGCACACCATGATAGCGTAAAGGTGTCAGGCGAGATTGAAGTCAATGATCCTGTATTTGTATTGAATTATGGACAAGGTCCCAAGTGGCTTCCTGGCACTGTTGTGGCCAAAGAGGGGAGCAGGGTGTTTCGGGTCAAACTTTCAAAAGGACTCATTCACCGGAAACACTTGGATCAAATCAAACTCAGATTCACGGACTATCCTGAGCAACCCACCTTGGACCCTACCTTTTTTGATCCCCCAACATACACACCAGTGGCAACCGGCACCACGGTTGGCCATGAAGCAGAAGCCATCATCCACAGCAGCCCAGCGAGGGCCCAACACACCAGGCAGCCCAGCGAGGGCCCAACACACCAGGCAGCCCAGCGAGGGCCCAACACACCAGGCAGCTCAGCGAGGGCCCAACACACCAGACAGCCCAGCAAGGGCCCAACACACCAGGCAGCCCAGCAAGGGCCCAACACACCAGGCAGCCCAGCGAGGGCCCAACACACCAGGCAGCCCAGCGAGGGCCCAACACACCAGGCAGCCCAGCGAGGGCCCAACACACCAGGCAGCCCAGCGAGGGCCCAACACACCAGACAGCCCAGCAAGGGCCCAACACACCAGGCAGCCCAGCGAGGGCCCAACACACCAGGCAGCCCAGCGAGGGCCCAACACACCAGACAGCCCAGCAAGGGCCCAACACACCAGGCAGCCCAGCAAGGGCCCAACACACCAGGCAGCCCAGCGAGGGCCCAACACACCAGACAGCCCAGCAGGGCCCAATACACCAGGCAGCCCAGCGAGTGCCCAACACACCAGGCAGCCCAGCAAGGGCCCAACACACCAGACAGCCCAGCAGGGCCCAATACACCAGGCAGCCCAGCAGGGCCCAATACACCAGACAGCCCAGCAGGGCCCAATACACCAGGCAGCCCAGCAGGGCCCAATACACCAGGCAGCCCAGCGAGGGCCCAACACACCAGACAGCCCAGCAAGGGCCCAACACACCAGGCAGCCCAGCGAGGGCCCAACACACCAGACAGCCCAGCAAGGGCCCAACACACCAGGCAGCCCAGCAAGGGCCCAACACACCAGGCAGCCCAGCGAGGGCCCAACAAATGACCCAACAACACCAGCTTTCACACCGAGACAATCAACCAGGGCAAGAACCGTCCCAGATCGACTCACATTGTAAATAGTTACACTGTTGACTTTGGGGGGGAGTGTTGTTAAATATGTAAACTTGTATTTACTCTGTTCAGCCACCAGAGGGCTCATCCCCTGGAGTCCCAAGGGATCCCATAATCCCTTGGGAGCACAGGTATTTAAGGAGGCCTCACAGGTTGGAGAGGCACTCTGGAGACCTGCAATAAAAGACTAAGGTCACACTTTACTTTGAGCTCACAGTGTTCAGTCTGACTCTTTCTCCATATACAACAGTTAGTCTGCAGGTATAGCAAGTGATCAGGAAGGGCCAATGGGATCTTGGCCTTTATTGCAAAGGGGATGGAGTATAAAAGCAGGGAAGTCTTTCTCCAGTTATACAGGGTATTGGTGAGGCCACACCTGGAGTACTGCGTGCACAGTTTTGGTCTCTGTATTTACGAAAGGATATACTTACTTTGGAGGCAGTTCAGAGAAGGTTCACTCGGTTGATTCCGGAGATGAGGAGGTTGAGTTATGAGGAAAGGTTGAGGAGGTTGGGTCTCTACTCATTGGAATTCAGAAGAATGAGAGGTGATCTTATCGAAACGTATCAGATTATGAGGGGGCTCGACAAGGTGGATGCAGAGAGGATGTTCCCACTGATGGGGGAGACTAGAACTAGGGGGCATGGTCTTAGAATAAGGGGCCGCCCATTTAAAACTGAGATGAGGAGGAATTTCTTCTCTCAGAGGGTTGTAAATCTGTGGAATTCACTGCCTCAGAGAGCTGTGGAAGCCGGGACATTGAATATATTTAAGACAGAGATAGACAGTTCCTTAACCGATAAGGGGATAAGGGGACGGGCAGGGAAGTGGAGCTGTGTCCATGATCGGATCAGCCATGATGGTATTAAATGGCGGAGCAGGCTCGAGGGGCCGAATGGCCTACTCCTCCTATTTCTTGTGTTCTTATGTTCTGTTCTTATCACCTCTTGCAGATGGTAGGTACTGCGTGGAATTCAGGGTCAGAGCGATCACCTGAACTAGTTCCGATCGCCTAGATGGGTCGGTTAGGAATTTCCCAGATTTTATTTCCCCCAATTTGGCCTGAATTTTTACATCATATTTTTTTTTTTGCCTCTCCCAGGAGATCGCATGGTTTGGGATGGAGTGGCTACGTTGTGATACACAAGGTATTGCGATTGTGTGGGACGGGCTCCATAGACGAGATGGTCTTTACCTGTCCGCCATTGTTCATATGTTTGTAAATCGTAATTGGAGTGGGTCGTGTGATGGAGTGATTGAGGGGAGTGGGAGGGAATGGCTGAGGGGAGTGGGACGGAGTGACAGGGGCGTGTGATGGAGTGACTGACGGGAGTGTGACGGAGTGACATAGAAACATGGAAAATAGGTGCAGGAGTCGGCCATTCGGCCCTTCGAGCCTGCACCACCATTCAATAAGATCATGGCTGATCATTCACCTCAGTACCCCTTTCCTGCTTTCTCTCCATACCCCTTGATCCCTTTAGCCGTAAGGACCATATCTAACTCCCTCTTGAATATATCTAACAAACTGGCCTCAACAACTCTCTGCGGTAGAGAATTCCACAGGTTCACAACTTTCTGAGTGAAGAAGTTTCTCCTCATCTCGGTCCTAAATGGCTTACCCCTTATCCTTAGACTGTGACCCCTGGTTCTGGACTTCCCCAACATCGGGAACGTTCTTCCCGCATCCAACCTGTCCAGTCCCGTCAGAATTTTATATGTTTCTATGAGATCCCCTCTCATCCTTCTAAACTCCAGTGAATAAAGGCCCAGTTGATCCAGTCTCTCCTCATATGACAGTCCAACAATCCCTGGAATCAGTCTGGTGAACCTTCGCTGCACTCCTTCAATAGCAAGAACATCCTTCCTCAGATTAGGAGACCAAAACTGAACACAATATTCCAGGTGAGGCCTCATTAAGGCCCTGGACAACTGCAGTAAGACCTCCCTGCTCCTATACTCAAATCCCCTAGCTATGAAGGCCAACATACCATTTGCCTTCTTCACCGCCTGTTCTACCTGCATGCCAACCTTCAATGACTGATGTACCATGACACCCAGGTCTCGTTGCACCTCCCCTTTTCCTAATCTGCCGCCATTCAGATAATATTCTGCCTTCCTGTTTTTTCCCCCACAATGGATAACCTCACATTTATCCACATTATACTGCATCTGCCATGCATTTGCCCACTCACCTAACCTGTCCAAGTCCCCCTGCAGCCTCACAGCATCCTCCTCACAGCTTACACCGCCACCTAGGGCCGTGGGACGTAGTGACTGAGGGGCATGTGATGGAGTGACTGAGGGGATTGGGATGGAGTTACTGAGGGGCGTGCGTTGGAGTGAATGAGGGGAGTGGGATGTAGTGACTGAGGGGCGTGTGACGTGATAACTGAGGGGAGTGGGATGTAGTGACTGAGGGGTGTGTGACGTGATAACTGAGTGGAATGGGATGTAGTGACTGAGGGGCGTGTGACGTGATAACTGAGGGGAGTGAGATGTAGTGACTGAGGGGTGTGTGACGTGATAACTGAGGGGTGTGTGACGTGATAACTGAGGGGAGTGAGATGTAGTGACTGAGGGGTTTGTGACGTGATAACTGAGGGGAGTGAGATGTAGTGAATGAGGGGCGTGTGACGTGATAACTGAGGGGAGTGAGATGTAGTGACTGAGGGGTGTGTGACGTGATAACTGAGGGGAATGGGATGTAGTGACTGAGGGGTGAGTGACGTGATAACTGAGGGGAGTGAGATGTAGTGACTGAGGGGTGTGTGACGTGATAACTGAGGGGAGTGGGATGTAGTGACTGAGGGGTGTGTGACGTGATAACTGAGGGGAGTGGGATGTAGTGACTGAGGGACGTGTGACGTGATAACTGAGGGGAATGGGATGTAGTGACTGAGGGGCGTGTGACGTGATAACTGAGGGGAGTGAGATGTAGTGACTGAGGGGTGTGTGACGTGATAACTGAGGGGAGTGGGATGTAGTGACTGAGGGGCGTGTGACGTGATAACTGAGGGGAGTGAGATGTAGTGACTGAGGGGTGTGTGACGTGATAACTGAGGGGTGTGGGATGTAGTGACTGAGGGGCGTGTGACGTGATAACTGAGGGGAGTGAGATGTAGTGACTGAGGGGTGTGTTACATGATAACTGAGGGGTGTGGTATGTAGTGACTGAGGGGCGTGTGACGTGATAACTGAGGGGAGTGAGATGTAGTGACTGAGGGGTGTGTTACGTGATAACTGAGGGGTGTGGTATGTAGTGACTGAGGGGCATGTGACGTGATAACTGATGGGAATGGGATGTAGTGACTGAGGGGTGTGTGACGTGATAACTGAGGGGAGTGAGATGTAGTGACTGAGGGGTGTGTGACGTGATAACTGAGGGGAGTGGGATGTAGTGACTGAGGGACGTGTGACGTGATAACTGAGGGGAATGGGATGTAGTGACTGAGGGGCGTGTGACGTGATAACTGAGGGGAGTGAGATGTAGTGACTGAGGGGCGTGTGACGTGATAACTGAGGGGAGTGAGATGTAGTGACTGAGGGGCGTGTGACGTGATAACTGAGGGGAGTGAGATGTAGTGACTGAGGGGCGTGTGACGTGATAACTGAGGGGAATGAGATGTAGTGACTGAGGGGTGTGTGACGTGATAACTGAGGGGAGAGAGATGTAGTGATTGAGGGGTGTGTGACGTGATAACTGAGGGGAATGGGATGTAGTGACTGAGGGGTGTGTGACGTGATAACTGAGGGGAGTGAGATGTAGTGACTGAGGGGTGTGTGACGTGATAACTGAGGGGAGTGGGATGTAGTGACTGAGGGGTGTGTGACGTGATAACTGAGGGGAGTGAGATGTAGTGACTGAGGGGTGTGTGACGTGATAACGGAGGGGAGTGAGATGTAGTGACTGAGGGGCATGTGACGTGATAACTGAGGGGAGTGAGATGTAGTGACTGAGGGGCGTGTGACGTGATAACTGAGGGCAATCGGATGTAGTGAATGAGGGGCGTGTGACGTGATAACTGAGGGGAATGGGATGTAGGGACTGAGGGGCGTGTGATGTAATAACTGAGGGGAATGGGATGTAATGACTGAGGGGCGTGTGACGTTATAACTGAGGGGAGTGAGATGTAGTGACTGAGGGGTGTGTGACGTGATAACTGAGGGGAATGGGATGTTGTGACTGAGGGGCGTGTGACGTGATAACTGAGGGGAATGGGATGTAGTGACTGAGGGGTGTGTGACGTGATAACTGAGGGGAGTGGGATGTAGTGACTGAGGGGCGTGTGACGTGATAACTGAGGGGAATGGGATGTAGTGACTGAGGGCCGTGTGACGTGATAACTGAGGGGAATGCGATGTAGTGACTGAGGGGCGTGTGACGTGATAACTGAGGGGAATGGGATGTAGTGACTGAGGGCCGTGTGACGTTATAACTGAGGGGAGTGGGATGTAGTGACTGAGGGGCGTGTGACGTGATAACTGAGGGGAGTGAGATGTAGTGACTGCTAGACGTGTGACGTGATAACTGAGGGGAGTGAGATGTAGTGACTGAGGGGTGTGTGACGTGATAACTGAGGGGAGTGAGATGTAGTGACTGAGGGGCGTGTGACATGATAACTGAGGGGAGTGAGATGTAGTGACTGAGGGGTGTGTGACGTGATAACTGAGGGGAGTGAGATGTAGTGACTGAGGGGCGTGTGACATGATAACTGAGGGGAGTGAGATGTAGTGACTGAGGGGTGTGTGACGTGATAACTGAGGGGAGTGAGATGCAGTGACTGAGGGGTGTGTGACGTGATAACTGAGGGGAGTGAGATGTCGTGACTGAGGGGCGTGTGACGTGATAACTGAGGGGTGTGGTATGTAGTGACTGAGGGGCATGTGACGTGATAACTGAGGGGAATGGGATGTAGTGACTGAGGGGTGTGTGACGTGATAACTGAGGGGAATGGGATGTAGTGACTGAGGGGCGTGTGACGTGATAACTGAGGGGTGTGGTATGTAGTGACTGAGGGGCATGTGACGTGATAACTGAGGGGAATGGGATGTAGTGACTGAGGGGCGTGTGACGTGATAACTGAGGGGAGTGGGATGTAGTGACTGAGGGGTGTGTGATGTGATAACTGAGGGGAGTGAGATGTAGTGACTGAGGGGCGTGTGACGTGATAACTGAGGGGAATGGGATGTAGTGACTGAGGGGTGTGTGACGTGATAACTGAGGGGAGTGGGATGTAGTGACTGAGGGGTGTGTGACGTGATAACTGAGGGGAATGGGATGTAGTGACTGTGGGGCATGTGACGTGGTAACTGAGGGGAATGGGATGTAGTGACTGAGGGGTGTGTGACGTGATAACTGAGGGGAGTGGGATGTAGTGACTGAGTGGTGTGTGACATGATAACTGAGGGGAATGGGATGTAGTGACTGAGGGGTGTGTGACGTGATAACTGAGGGGAATGGGATGTAGTGACTGAGGGGCGTGTGACGTGATAACTGAGGGGAGTGAGATGTAGTGACTGAGGGGTGTGTGACGTGATAACTGAGGGGAATGGGATGTAGTAACTGAGGGGTGTGTGACGTGATAACTGAGGGGAGTGAGATGTAGTGACTGAGGGGTGTGTGACGTGATAACTGAGGGGAATGGGATGTAGTGACTGAGCGGCATGTGACGTGATAACTGAGGGGAATGGGATGTAGTGACTGAGGGGCGTGTGACGTGATAACTGAGGGGAGTGAGATGTAGTGACTGAGGGGTGTGTGACGTGATAACTGAGGGGAGTGAGATGTAGTGACTGAGGGGTGTGTGACGTGATAACTGAGGGGAGTGAGATGTAGTGACTGAGGGGTGTGTGACGTGATAACTGAGGGGAGTGAGATGTAGTGACTGAGGGGCGTGTGACGTGATAACTGAGGGGAATGGGATGTAGTGACTGAGGGGTGTGTGACGTGATAACTGAGGGGAGTGAGATGTAGTGACTGAGGGGTGTGTGACGTGATAACTGAGGGGAATGGGATGTAGTGACTGAGGGGTGTGTGACGTGATAACTGAGGGGAGAGAGATGTAGTGACTGAGGGGTGTGTGACGTGATAACTGAGGGGAGTGGGATGTAGTGACTGAGGGGTGTGTGACGTGATAACTGAGGGGAATGAGATGTAGTGACTGAGGGGTGTGTGACGTGATAACTGAGGGGAGTGAGATGTAGTGACTGAGGGGCGTGTGACGTGATAACTGAGGGGAGTGAGATGTAGTGACTGAACGGCGTGTGACGTGATAACTGAGGGGAATGGGATGTAGTGACTGAGGGGAGTGTGACGTGATAACTGAGGGGAGTGGGATGTAGTGACTGAGGGGTGTGTGACGTGATAACTGAGGGGAGTGGGATGTAGTGACTGAGGGGTGTGTGACGTGATAACTGAGGGGAGTGGGATGTAGTGACTGAGGGGTGTGTGACGTGATAACTGAGGGGAGTGAGATGTAGTGACTGAGGGGTGTGTGACGTGATAACTGAGGGGAGTGAGATGTAGTGACTGAGGGGTGTGTGACGTGATAACTGAGGGGAGTGAGATGTAGTGACTGAGGGGTGTGTGACGTGATAACTGAGGGGAGTGAGATGTAGTGACTGAGGGGTGTGTGACGTGATAACTGAGGGGAGTGGGATGTAGTGACTGAGGGGTGTGTGACGTGATAACTGAGGGGAATGGGATGTAGAGACTGAGGGGATGTGACGTGATAACTGAGGGGAGTGAGATGTAGTGACTGAGGGGTGTGTGACGTGATAACTGAGGGGAATGGGATGTCGTGACTGAGGGGTGTGTGACGTGATAACTGAGGGGAATGGGATGTAGTGACTGAGGGGCGTGTGACGTGATAACTGAGGGGAATGAGATGTAGTGACTGAGGGGTGTGTGACGTGATAACTGAGGGGAATGGGATGTAGTGACTGAGGGGTGTGTGACGTGATAACTGAGGGGAATGGGATGTAGTGACTGAGGGGTGTGTGACGTGATAACTGAGGGGAGTGAGATGTCGTGACTGAGGGGTGTGTGACGTGATAACTGAGGGGAATGGGATGTAGTGACTGAGGGGTGTGTGACGTGATAACTGAGGGGAATGGGATGTAGTGACTGAGGGGTGTGTGACGTGATAACTGAGGGGAGTGAGATGTAGTGACTGAGGGGTGTGTGACGTGATAACTGAGGGGAATGGGATGTAGTGACTGAGGGGTGTGTGACGTGATAACTGAGGGGAGTGAGATGTAGTGACTGAGGGGTGTGTGACGTGATAACTGAGGGGAATGGGATGTAGTGACTGAGGGGTGTGTGACGTGATAACTGAGGGGAATGGGATGTAGTGACTGAGGGGTGTGTGACGTGATAACTGAGGGGAGTGAGATGTAGTGACTGAGGGGTGTGTGACGTGATAACTGAGGGGAGTGAGATGTAGTGACTGAGGGGTGTGTGACGTGATAACTGAGGGGAATGGGATGTAGTGACTGAGGGGTGTGTGACGTGATCACTGAGGGGAGTGAGATGTAGTGACTGAGGGGTGTGTAATGTGATAACTGAGGGGAGTGGGATGTAGTGACTGAGGGGTGTGTGACGTGATCACTGAGGGGAGTGAGATGTAGTGACTGAGGGGTGTGTGATGTGATAACTGAGGGGAGTGAGATGTAGTGACTGAGGGGTGTGTGATGTGATAACTGAGGGGAGTGAGATGTAGTGACTGAGGGGTGTGTGACGTGATAACTGAGGGGAATGGGATGTAGTGACTGAGGGGTGTGTGACGTGATAACTGAGGGGAATGGGATGTAGTGACTGAGGGGTGTGTGATGTGATAACTGAGGGGAGTGAGATGTAGTGACTGAGGGGTGTGTGACGTGATAACTGAGGGGAATGGGATGTAGTGACTGAGGGGTGTGTGATGTGATAACTGAGGGGAGTGAGATGTAGTGACTGAGGGGTGTGTGACGTGATAACTGAGGGGAATGGGATGTAGTGACTGAGGGGTGTGTGACGTGATAACTGAGGGGAGTGAGATGTAATGACTGAGGGGCGTGTGACGTGATAACTGAGGGGAGTGAAATGTAGTGACTGAGTGGTGTGTGACGTGATAACTGAGGGGAATGGGATGTAGTGACTGAGGGGTGTGTAACGTGATAACTGAGGGGAGTGAGATGTAGCGACAGAGGGGTGTGTGACGTGATAACTGAGGGGAGTGAGATGTAGTGACTGAGGGGTGTGTGACGTGATAACTGAGGGGAGTGGGATGTAGTGACTGAGGGGTGTGTGACGTGATAACTGAGGGGAGTGAGATGTAGTGACTGAGGGGTGTGTGACGTGATAACTGAGGGGAATGGGATGTAGTGACTGAGGGGCGTGTGACGTGATAACTGAGGGGAGTGGGATGTAGTGACTGAGGGGTGTGTGACGTGATAACTGAGGGGAGAGAGATGTAGTGACTGAGGGGTGTGTGACGTGATAACTGAGGGGAGTGAGATGTAGTGACGGAGGGGCGTGTGACGTGATAACTGAGGGGAGTGAGATGTAGTGACTGAGGGGCGTGTGACGTGATAACTGAGGGGAATGGGATGTAGTGACTGAGGGGAGTGTGACGTGATAACTGAGGGGAGTGGGATGTAGTGACTGAGGGGTGTGTGACGTGATAACTGAGGGGAGTGGGATGTAGTGACTGAGGGGTGTGTGACGTGATAACTGAGGGGAGTGGGATGTAGTGACTGAGGGGTGTGTGACGTGATAACTGAGGGGAGTGAGATGTAGTGACTGAGGGGTGTGTGACGTGATAACTGAGGGGAGTGAGATGTAGTGACTGAGGGGTGTGTGACGTGATAACTGAGGGGAGTGAGATGTAGTGACTGAGGGGTGTGTGACGTGATAACTGAGGGGAGTGAGATGTAGTGACTGAGGGGTGTGTGACGTGATAACTGAGGGGAGTGAGATGTAGTGACTGAGGGGTGTGTGACGTGATAACTGAGGGGAGTGGGATGTAGTGACTGAGGGGTGTGTGATGTGATAACTGAGGGGAATGGGATGTAGTGACTGAGGGGATGTGACGTGATAACTGAGGGGAGTGAGATGTAGTGACTGAGGGGTGTGTGACGTGATAACTGAGGGCAATGGGATGTAGTGACTGAGGGGTGTGTGACGTGATAACTGAGGGGAATGGGATGTAGTGACTGAGGGGCGTGTGACGTGATAACTGAGGGGAATGAGATGTAGTGACTGAGGGGTGTGTGACGTGATAACTGAGGGGAATGGGATGTAGTGACTGAGGGGTGTGTGACGTGATAACTGAGGGAATGGGATGTAGTGACTGAGGGGTGTGTGACGTGATAACTGAGGGGAGTGAGATGTAGTGACTGAGGGGTGTGTGACGTGATAACTGAGGGAAGTGAGATGTAGTGAATGAGGGGTGTGTGACGTGATAACTGAGGGGAATGGGATGTAGTGACTGAGGGGTGTGTGACGTGATAACTGAGGGGAATGGGATGTAGTGACTGAGGGGTGTGTGACGTGATAACTGAGGGGAGTGAGATGTAGTGACTGAGGGGTGTGTGACGTGATAACTGAGGGGAGTGAGATGTAGTGACTGAGGGGTGTGTGACGTGATAACTGAGGGGAATGGGATGTAGTGACTGAGGGGTGTGTGACGTGATAACTGAGGGGAATGAGATGTAGTGACTGAGGGTTGTGTGACGTGATAACTGAGGGGAATGGGATGTAGTGACTGAGGGGTGTGTGACGTGATCACTGAGGGGAGTGAGATGTAGTGACTGAGGGGTGTGTAATGTGATAACTGAGGGGAGTGGGATGTAGTGACTGAGGGGTGTGTGACGTGATCACTGAGGGGAGTGAGATGTAGTGACTGAGGGGTGTGTGATGTGATAACTGAGGGGAGTGAGATGTAGTGACTGAGGGGTGTGTGACGTGATAACTGAGGGGAATGGGATATAGTGACTGAGGGGTGTGTGATGTGATAACTGAGGGGAGTGAGATGTAGTGACTGAGGGGTGTGTGACGTGATAACTGAGGGGAATGGGATGTAGTGACTGAGGGGTGTGTGACGTGATAACTGAGGGGAGTGAGATGTAATGACTGAGGGGTGTGTGACGTGATAACTGAGGGGAGTGAAATGTAGTGACTGAGTGGTGTGTGACGTGATAACTGAGGGGAATGGGATGTAGTGACTGAGGGGTGTGTGACGTGATAACTGAGGGGAGTGAGATGTAGCGACAGAGGGGTGTGTGACGTGATAACTGAGGGGAGTGAAATGTAGTGACTGAGGGGTGTGTGACGTGATAACTGAGGGGAGTGAGATGTAGTGACTGAGTGGTGTGTGACGTGATAACTGAGGGGAGTGGGATGTAGTGACTGAGGGGTGTGTGACGTGATAACTGAGGGGAGTGGGATGTAGTGACTGAGGGGTGTGTGACGTGATAACTGAGGGGAGTGGGATGTAGTGACTGAGGGGTGTGTGATGTGATAACTGAGGGGAGTGAGATGTAGTGACTGAGGGGTGTGTGATGTGATAACTGAGGGGAGTGAGATGTAGTGACTGAGGGGTGTGTGACGTGATAACTGAGGGGAGTGAGATGTAGTGACTGAGGGGTGTGTGACGTGATAACTGAGGGGAGTGAGATGTAGTGACTGAGGGGTGTGTGACGTGATAACTGAGGGGAGTGGGATGTAGTGACTGAGGGGCGTGTGATGTGATAACTGAGGGGAGTGAGATGTAGTGACTGAGGGGCGTGTGACGTGATAACTGAGGGGAGTGGGATGTAGTGACTGAGGGGTGTGTGACGTGATAACTGAGGGGAATGGGATGTAGTGACTGAGGGGTGTGTGACGTGATAACTGAGGGGAGTGAGATGTAGTGACTGAGGGGTGTGTGACGTGATAACTGAGGGGAATGGGATGTAGTGACGGAGGGGCGTGTGACGTGATAACTGAGGGGAGTGAGATGTAGTGACTGAGGGGTGTGTGATGTGATAACTGAGGGGAATGGGATGTAGTGACTGAGGGGCTTGTGACGTGATAACTGAGGGGAATGGGATGTAGTGACTGAGGGGTGTGTGACGTGATAACTGAGGGGAGTGAGATGTAGTGACTGAGGGGTGTGTGACGTGATAACTGAGGGGAATGGGATGTAGTGACTGAGGGGTGTGTGACGTGATAACTGAGGGGAGTGAGATGTAGTGACTGAGGGGTGTGTGACGTGATAACTGAGGGGAGTGGGATGTAGTGACTGAGGTGTGTGTGATGTGATAACTGAGGGGAATGGGATGTAGTGACTGAGGGGATGTGACGTGATAACTGAGGGGAGTGAGATGTAGTGACTGAGGGGTGTGTGACGTGATAACTGAGGGCAATGGGATGTAGTGACTGAGGGGTGTGTGACGTGATAACTAAGGGGAATGGGATGTAGTGACTGAGGGGCGTGTGACGTGATAACTGAGGGGAATGAGATGTAGTGACTGAGGGGTGTGTGACGTGATAACTGAGGGGAATGGGATGTAGTGACTGAGGGGTGTGTGACGTGATAACTGAGGGAATGGGATGTAGTGACTGAGGGGTGTGTGACGTGATAACTGAGGGGAGTGAGATGTAGTGACTGAGGGGTGTGTGACGTGATAACTGAGGGAAGTGAGATGTAGTGAATGAGGGGTGTGTGACGTGATAACTGAGGGGAATGGGATGTAGTGACTGAGGGGTGTGTGACGTGATAACTGAGGGGAATGGGATGTAGTGACTGAGGGGTGTGTGACGTGATAACTGAGGGGAGTGAGATGTAGTGACTGAGGGGTGTGTGACGTGATAACTGAGGGGAGTGAGATGTAGTGACTGAGGGGTGTGTGACGTGATAACTGAGGGGAATGGGATGTAGTGACTGAGGGGTGTGTGACGTGATAACTGAGGGGAATGAGATGTAGTGACTGAGGGTTGTGTGACGTGATAACTGAGGGGAATGGGATGTAGTGACTGAGGGGTGTGTGACGTGATCACTGAGGGGAGTGAGATGTAGTGACTGAGGGGTGTGTAATGTGATAACTGAGGGGAGTGGGATGTAGTGACTGAGGGGTGTGTGACGTGATCACTGAGGGGAGTGAGATGTAGTGACTGAGGGGTGTGTGATGTGATAACTGAGGGGAGTGAGATGTAGTGACTGAGGGGTGTGTGACGTGATAACTGAGGGGAATGGGATGTAGTGACTGAGGGGTGTGTGATGTGATAACTGAGGGGAGTGAGATGTAGTGACTGAGGGGTGTGTGACGTGATAACTGAGGGGAATGGGATGTAGTGACTGAGGGGTGTGTGACGTGATAACTGAGGGGAGTGAGATGTAATGACTGAGGGGTGTGTGACGTGATAACTGAGGGGAGTGAAATGTAGTGACTGAGTGGTGTGTGACGTGATAACTGAGGGGAATGGGATGTAGTGACTGAGGGGTGTGTGACGTGATAACTGAGGGGAGTGAGATGTAGCGACAGAGGGGTGTGTGACGTGATAACTGAGGGGAGTGAAATGTAGTGACTGAGGGGTGTGTGACGTGATAACTGAGGGGAGTGAGATGTAGTGACTGAGTGGTGTGTGACGTGATAACTGAGGGGAGTGGGATGTAGTGACTGAGGGGTGTGTGACGTGATAACTGAGGGGAGTGGGATGTAGTGACTGAGGGGTGTGTGACGTGATAACTGAGGGGAGTGGGATGTAGTGACTGAGGGGTGTGTGATGTGATAACTGAGGGGAGTGAGATGTAGTGACTGAGGGGTGTGTGATGTGATAACTGAGGGGAGTGAGATGTAGTGACTGAGGGGTGTGTGACGTGATAACTGAGGGGAGTGAGATGTAGTGACTGAGGGGTGTGTGACGTGATAACTGAGGGGAGTGAGATGTAGTGACTGAGGGGTGTGTGACGTGATAACTGAGGGGACTGGGATGTAGTGACTGAGGGGCGTGTGACGTGATAACTGAGGGGAGTGAGATGTAGTGACTGAGGGGCGTGTGACGTGATAACTGAGGGGAGTGGGATGTAGTGACTGAGGGGTGTGTGACGTGATAACTGAGGGGAATGGGATGTAGTGACTGAGGGGTGTGTGACGTGATAACTGAGGGGAGTGAGATGTAGTGACTGAGGGGTGTGTGACGTGATAACTGAGGGGAATGGGATGTAGTGACGGAGGGGCGTGTGACGTGATAACTGAGGGGAGTGAGATGTAGTGACTGAGGGGTGTGTGATGTGATAACTGAGGGGAATGGGATGTAGTGACTGAGGGGCTTGTGACGTGATAACTGAGGGGAATGGGATGTAGTGACTGAGGGGTGTGTGACGTGATAACTGAGGGGAGTGAGATGTAGTGACTGAGGGGTGTGTGACGTGATAACTGAGGGGAATGGGATGTAGTGACTGAGGGGTGTGTGACGTGATAACTGAGGGGAGTGAGATGTAGTGACTGAGGGGCGTGTGACGTGATAACTGAGGGGAGTAGGATGTAGTGACTGAGGGGTGTGTGACGTGATAACTGAGGGGAGTGAGATGTAGTGACTGAGGGGTGTGTGATGTGATAACTGAGGGGAGTGGGATGTAGTGACTGAGGGGCGTGTGACGTGATAACTGAGGGGAATGGGATGTAGTGACTGAGGGGCATGTGACGTGATAACTGAGGGGAATGGGATGTAGTGACTGAGGGGCGTGTGAGGTGATAACTGAGGGGGTGAGATTTAGTGACTGAGCGGCTTGTGACGTGATAACTGAGGGGAATGGGATGTAGTGACTGAGGGGTGTGTGACGTGATAACTGAGGGGAGTGGGATGTAGTGACTGAGGGGTGTGTGACGTGATAACTGAGGGGAATGGGATGTAGTGACTGAGGGGTGTGTGACGTGATAACTGAGGGGAGTGGGATGTAGTGACTGAGGGGTGTGTGACGTGATAACTGAGGGGAGTGAGATGTAGTGACTGAGGGGCGTGTGACGTGATAACTGAGGGGAGTGAGATGTAGTGACTGAGGGGCGTGTGACGTGATAACTGAGGGGAGTGGGATGTAGTGACTGAGGGGTGTGTGACGTGATAACTGAGGGGAATGAGATGTAGTGACTGAGGGGCGTGTGACGTGATAACTGAGGGGAGTGAGATGTAGTGACTGAGGGGTGTGTGACGTGATAACTGAGGGGAGTGAGATGTAGTGACTGAGGGGTGTGTGACGTGATAACTGAGGGGAGTGAGATGTAGTGACTGAGGGGCGTGTGACGTGATAACTGAGGGGAATGGGATGTAGTGACTGAGGGGTGTGTGACGTGACAACTGAGGGGAGTGAGATGTAGTGACTGAGGGGTGTGTGACGTGATAACTGAGGGGAATGGGATGTAGTGACTGAGTGGCATGTGACGTGATAACTGAGGGGAATGGGATGTAGTGACTGAGGGGTGTGTGACGTGATAACTGAGGGGAGAGAGATGTAGTGACTGAGGAGTGTGTGACGTGATAACTGAGGGGAGTGGGATGTAGTGACTGAGGGGTGTGTGACGTGATTACTGAGGGGAATGGGATGTAGTGACTGAGGGGCGTGTGACGTGATAACTGAGGGGAGTGGGATGTAGTGACTGAGGGGCGTGTGACGTGATAACGGAGGGGAGTGGGATGTAGTGACTGAGGGGTGTGTGACGTGATAACTGAGGGGAGTGGGATGTAGTGACTGAGGGGCGTGTGACGTGATAACTGAGGGGAATGGGATGTAGTGACTGAGGGGTGTGTGACGTGATAACTGAGGTGAGTGAGATGTCGTGACTGAGGGGCGTGTGACGTGATAACTGAGGGGAATGGGATGTAGTGACTGAGGGGTTTGTGACGTGATAACTGAGGGGAATGGGATGTAGTGACTGAGGGGCATGTGACGTGATAACTGAGGGGAGTGGGATGTAGTGACTGAGGGGCGTGTGACGTGATAACTGAGGGGAGTGGGATGTAGTGACTGAGGGGTGTGTGACGTGATAACTGAGGGGAGTGAGATGTCGTGACTGAGGGGCGTGTGACGTGATAACTGAGGGGAATGGGATGTAGTGACTGAGGGGTTTGTGACGTGATAACTGAGGGGAATGGGATGTAGTGACTGAGGGGTTTGTGACGTGATAACTGAGGGGAGTGAGATGTCGTGACTGAGGGGCGTGTGATGTGATAACTGAGGGGAGTGAGATGTAGTGACTGAGGGGTGTGTGACGTGATAACTGAGGGGAATGGGATGTAGTGACTGAGGGGAGTGTGACGTGATAACTGAGGGGAGTGAGATGTAGTGACTGAGGGGCGTGTGACGTGATAACTGAGGGGAGTGAGATGTAGTGACTGAGGGGTGTGTGACGTGATAACTGAGGGGAGTGGGATGTAGTGACTGAGGGGCGTGTGACGTGATAACTGAGGGGAATGGGATGTAGTGACTGAGGGGCGTGTGACGTGATAACTGAGGGGAATGAGATGTAGTGACTGAGGGGTGTGTGATGTGATAACTGAGGGGAGTGAGATGTAGTGACTGAGGGGCGTGTGACGTGATAACTGAGGGGAGTGAGATGTCGTGACTGAGGGGCGTGTGACGTGATAACTGAGGGGAATGGGATGTAGTGACTGAGGGGTGTGTGACGTGATAACTGAGGGGAGTGAGATGTAGTGACTGAGGGGTGTGTGACGTGATAACTGAGGGGAATGGGATGTAGTGACTGAGGGGCGTGTGACGTGATAACTGAGGGGAATGGGATGTAGTGACTGAGGGGTGTGTGACGTGATAACTGAGGGGAATGGGATGTAGTGACTGAGGGGTGTGTGACGTGATAACTGAGGGGAGAGAGATGTAGTGACTGAGGGACGTGTGACGTGATAACTGAGGGGAGTGAGATGTAGTGACTGAGGGGCGTGTGACGTGATAACTGAGGGGAATGGGATGTAGTGACTGAGGGGAGTGTGACGTGATAACTGAGGGGAGTGGGATGTAGTGACTGAGGGGTGTGTGATGTGATAACTGAGGGGAGTGGGATGTAGTGACTGAGGGGTGTGTGACGTGATAACTGAGGGGAGTGGGATGTAGTGACTGAGGGGTGTGTGACGTGATAACTGAGGGGAGTGAGATGTAGTGACTGAGGGGTGTGTGACGTGATAACTGAGGGGAGTGAGATGTAGTGACTGAGGGGTGTGTGACGTGATAACTGAGGGGAGTGAGATGTAGTGACTGAGGGGTGTGTGACGTGATAACTGAGGGGAGTGAGATGTAGTGACTGAGGGGTGTGTGACGTGATAACTGAGGGGAGTGGGATGTAGTGACTGAGGGGTGTGTGACGTGATAACTGAGGGGAATGGGATGTAGTGACTGAGGGGATGTGACGTGATAACTGAGGGGAGTGAGATGTAGTGACTGAGGGGTGTGTGACGTGATAACTGAGGGGAATGGGATGTAGTGACTGAGGGGTGTGTGACGTGATAACTGAGGGGAATGGGATGTAGTGACTGAGGGGCGTGTGACGTGATAACTGAGGGGAATGAGATGTAGTGACTGAGGGGTGTGTGACGTGATAACTGAGGGGAGTGAGATGTAGTGACTGAGGGGTGTGTGACGGGATAACTGAGGGGAGTGAGATGTATTGACTGAGGGGTGTGTGACGTGATAACTGAGGGGAATGGGATGTAGTGACTGAGGGGTGTGTGACGTGATAACTGAGGGGAATGGGATGTAGTGACTGAGGGGTGTGTGACGTGATAACTGAGGGGAGTGAGATGTAGTGACTGAGGGGTGTGTGACGTGATAACTGAGGGGAGTGAGATGTAGTGACTGAGGGGTGTGTGACGTGATAACTGAGGGGAATGGGATGTAGTGACTGAGGGGTGTGTGACGTGATAACTGAGGGGAATGAGATGTAGTGACTGAGGGGTGTGTGACGTGATAACTGAGGGGAATGGGATGTAGTGACTGAGGGGAGTGAGATGTAGTTACTGAGGGGTGTGTAATGTGATAACTGAGGGGAGTGGGATGTAGTGACTGAGGGGTGTGTGACGTGATCACTGAGGGGAGTGAGATGTAGTGCCTGAGGGGTGTGTGATGTGATAACTGAGGGGAGTGAGATGTAGTGACTGAGGGGTGTGTGACGTGATAACTGAGGGGAATGGGATGTAGTGACTGAGGGGTGTGTGATGTGATAACTGAGGGGAGTGAGATGTAGTGACTGAGGGGTGTGAGACGTGATAACTGAGGGGAGTGAGATGTAATGACTGAGGGGTGTGTGACGTGATAACTGAGGGGAGTGAAATGTAGTGACTGAGTGGTGTGTGACGTGATAACTGAGGGGAATGGGATGTAGTGACTGAGGGGTGTGTGACGTGATAACTGAGGGGAATGAGATGTAGCGACAGAGGGGTGTGTGACGTGATAACTGAGGGGAGTGAAATGTAGTGACTGAGGGGTGTGTGACGTGATAACTGAGGGGAGTGAGATGTAGTGACTGAGTGGTGTGTGACGTGATAAATGAGGGGAGTGGGATGTAGTGACTGAGGGGTGTGTGACGTGATAACTGAGGGGAGTGGGATGTAGTGACTGAGGGGTGTGTGACGTGATAACTGAGGGGAGTGGGATGTAGTGACTGAGGGGTGTGTGACGTGATAACTGAGGCGAGTGAGATGTAGTGACTGAGGGGTGTGTGATGTGATAACTGAGGGGAGTGAGATGTAGTGACTGAGGGGTGTGTGACGTGATAACTGAGGGGAGTGAGATGTAGTGACTGAGGGGTGTGTGACGTGATAACTGAGGGGAGTGAGATGTAGTGACTGAGGGGTGTGTGACGTGATAACTGAGGGGACTGGGATGTAGTGACTGATGGGCGTGTGACGTGATAACTGAGGGGAGTGAGATGTAGTGACTGAGGGGCGTGTGACGTGATAACTGAGGGGAGTGGGATGTAGTGACTGAGGGGTGTGTGACGTGATAACTGAGGGGAATGGGATGTAGTGACTGAGGGGTGTGTGACGTGATAACTGAGGGGAGTGAGATGTAGTGACTGAGGGGTGTGTGACGTGATAACTGAGGGGAATGGGATGAAGTGACTGAGGGGCGTGTGACGTGATAACTGAGGGGAGTGAGATGTAGTGACTGAGGGGTGTGTGACGTGATAACTGAGGGGAGTGAGATGTAGTGACTGAGGGGTGTGTGACGTGATAACTGAGGGGAATGGGATGTAGTGACTGAGGGGCTTGTGACGTGATAACTGAGGGGAATGGGATGTAGTGACTGAGGGGTGTGTGACGTGATAACTGAGGGGAGTGAGATGTAGTGACTGAGGGGTGTGTGATGTGATAACTGAGGGGAGTGGGATGTAGTGACTGAGGGGTGTGTGACGTGATAACTGAGGGGAATGGGATGTAGTGACTGAGGGGCGTGTGACGTGATAACTGAGGGGAATGGGATGTAGTGACTGAGGGGCGTGTGACGTGATAACTGAGGGGAATGGGATGTAGTGACTGAGGGGCGTGTGACGTGATAACTGAGGGGAGTGAGATGTAGTGACTGAGCGGCGTGTGACGTGATAACTGAGGGGAGTGGGATGTAGTGACTGAGTGGTGTGTGACGTGATAACTGAGGGGAGTGGGATGCAGTGACTGAGGGGCGTGTGACGTGATAACTGAGGGGAGTGAGATGTAGTGACTGAGGGGTGTGTGACGTGATAACTGAGGGGAGTGAGATGTAGTGACTGAGGGGCGTGTGACGTGATAACTGAGGGGAGTGAGATGTAGTTACTGAGGCGTGTGTGACGTGATAACTGAGGGGGTGAGATTTAGTGACTGAGCGGCTTGTGACGTGATAACTGAGGGGAATGGGATGTAGTGACTGAGGGTCGTGTGACGTGATAACTGAGGGAAATGGCATGTAGTGACTGAGGGGTGTGTGACGTGATAACTGAGGGGAGTGGGATGTAGTGACTGAGGGGTGTGTGAAGTGATAACTGAGGGGAATGGGATGTAGTGACTGAGGGGTGTGTGACGTGATAACTGAGGGGAGTGGGATGTAGTGACTGAGGGGTGTGTGACGTGATAACTGAGGGGAATGGGATGTAGTGACTGAGGGGCATGTGACGTGATAACTGAGGGGAATGGGATGTAGTGACTGAGGGGCGTGTGACGTGATAACTGAGGGGAGTGAGATGTAGTGACTGAGGGGTGTGTGACGTGATAACTGAGGGGAGTGAGATGTAGTGACTGAGGGGTGTGTGACGTGATAACTGAGGGGAATGGGATGTCGTGACTGAGGGGTGTGTGACGTGATAACTGAGGGGAATGGGATGTAGTGACTGAGGGGCATGTGACGTGATAACTGAGGGGAATGGGATGTAGTGACTGAGGGGTGTGTGACGTGATAACTGAGGGGAGTGAGATGTAGTGACTGAGGGGTGTGTGACGTGATAACTGAGGGGAGTGAGATGTAGTGACTGAGGGGTGTGTGACGTGATAACTGAGGGGAATGGGATGTAGTGACTGAGGGGTGTGTGACGTGATAACTGAGGGGAGTGAGATGTAGTGACTGAGGGGTGTGTGACGTGATAACTGAGGGGAGTGAGATGTAGTGACTGAGGGGCGTGTGACGTGATAACTGAGGGGAATGGGATGTAGTGACTGAGGGGCATGTGACGTGATAACTGAGGGGAATGGGATGTAGTGACTGAGGGGTGTGTGACGTGATAACTGAGGGGAGAGAGATGTAGTGACTGAGGGGTGTGTGACGTGATAACTGAGGGGAGTGGGATGTAGTGACTGAGGGGTGTGTGACGTGATAACTGAGGGGAATGGGATGTAGTGACTGAGGGGCGTGTGACGTGATAACTGAGGGGAGTGGGATGTAGTGACTGAGGGGTGTGTGACGTGATAACTGAGGGGAGTGGGATGTCGTGACTGAGGGGTGTGTGACGTGATAACTGAGGGGAGTGGGATGTAGTGACTGAGGGGCGTGTGACGTGATAACTGAGGGGAGTGGGATGTAGTGACTGAGGGGTGTGTGACGTGATAACTGAGGGGAGTGGGATGTAGTGACTGAGGGGTGTGTGACGTGATAACTGAGGGGAATGGGATGTAGTGACTGAGGGGCGTGTGACGTGATAACTGAGGGGAGTGGGATGTAGTGACTGAGGGGTGTGTGACATGATAACTGAGGGGAATGGGATGTAGTGACTGAGGGGTGTGTGACGTGATAACTGAGGGGAATGGGATGTAGTGACTGAGGGGCGTGTGACGTGATAACTGAGGGGAGTGGGATGTAGTGACTGAGGGGTGTGTGACGTGATAACTGAGGGGAGTGAGATGTAGTGACTGAGGGGCGTGTGACGTGATAACTGAGGGGAGTGAGATGTAGTGACTGAGGGGTGTGTGACATGATAACTGAGGGGAGTGGGATGTAGTGACTGAGGGGCGTGTGACGTGATAACTGAGGGGAGTGAGATGTAGTGACTGAGGGGCGTGTGACGTGATAACTGAGGGGAGTGAGATGTAGTGACTGAGGGGTGTGTGATGTGATAACTGAGGGGAGTGGGATGTAGTGACTGAGGGGTGTGTGACGTGATAACTGAGGGGAGTGAGATGTAGTGACTGAGGGGTGTGTGACGTGATAACTGAGGGGAGTGAGATGTAGTGACTGAGGGGTGTGTGACGTGATAACTGAGGGGAATGGGATGTAGTGACTGAGGGGTGTGTGACGTGATAACTGAGGGGAGTGAGATGTAGTGACTGAGGGGTGTGTGACGTGATAACTGAGGGGAGTGAGATGTAGTGACTGAGGGGTGTGTGACGTGATAACTGAGGGGAATGGGATGTAGTGACTGAGGGGCATGTGACGTGATAACTGAGGGGAATGGGATGTAGTGACTGAGGGGTGTGTGACGTGATAACTGAGGGGAGAGAGATGTAGTGACTGAGGGGTGTGTGACGTGATAACTGAGGGGAGTGGGATGTAGTGACTGAGGGGTGTGTGACGTGATAACTGAGGGGAATGGGATGTAGTGACTGAGGGGCGTGTGACGTGATAACTGAGGGGAGTGGGATGTAGTGACTGAGGGGTGTGTGACGTGATAACTGAGGGGAGTGGGATGTCGTGACTGAGGGGTGTGTGACGTGATAACTGAGGGGAGTGGGATGTAGTGACTGAGGGGCGTGTGACGTGATAACTGAGGGGAGTGGGATGTAGTGACTGAGGGGTGTGTGACGTGATAACTGAGGGGAGTGGGATGTAGTGACTGAGGGGTGTGTGACGTGATAACTGAGGGGAATGGGATGTAGTGACTGAGGGGCGTGTGACGTGATAACTGAGGGGAGTGGGATGTAGTGACTGAGGGGTGTGTGACGTGATAACTGAGGGGAATGGGATGTAGTGACTGAGGGGCGTGTGACGTGATAACTGAGGGGAGTGGGATGTAGTGACTGAGGGGTGTGTGACATGATAACTGAGGGGAATGGGATGTAGTGACTGAGGGGTGTGTGACGTGATAACTGAGGGGAATGGGATGTAGTGACTGAGGGGCGTGTGACGTGATAACTGAGGGGAGTGGGATGTAGTGACTGAGGGGTGTGTGACGTGATAACTGAGGGGAGTGAGATGTAGTGACTGAGGGGCGTGTGACGTGATAACTGAGGGGAGTGAGATGTAGTGACTGAGGGGTGTGTGACATGATAACTGAGGGGAGTGGGATGTAGTGACTGAGGGGCGTGTGACGTGATAACTGAGGGGAGTGAGATGTAGTGACTGAGGGGCGTGTGACGTGATAACTGAGGGGAGTGGGATGTAGTGACTGAGGGGCGTGTGACGTGATAACTGAGGGGAGTGAGATGTAGTGACTGAGGGGTGTGTGACGTGATAACTGAGGGGAGTGAGATGTAGTGACTGAGGGGCGTGTGACGTGATAACTGAGGGGAATGGGATGTAGTGACTGAGGGGTGTGTGACGTGATAACTGAGGGGAATGGGATCTAGTGACTGAGGGGTGTGTGACGTGATAACTGAAAGGAATGGGATGTAGTGACTGAGGGGTGTGTGACGTGATAACTGAGGGGGGTGAGATGTAGTGACTGAGGGGTGTGTGATGTGATAACTGAGGGGAGTGGGATGTAATGACTGAGGGGCGTGTGACGTGATAACTGAGGGGAATGGGATGTAGTGACTGAGGGGCGTGTGACGTGATAACTGAGGGGAGTGAGATGTAGTTACTGAGGCGTGTGTGACGTGATAACTGAGGGGGTGAGATTTAGTGACTGAGCGGCTTGTGACGTGATAACTGAGGGGAATGGGATGTAGTGACTGAGGGTCGTGTGACGTGATAACTGAGGGAAATGGCATGTAGTGACTGAGGGGTGTGTGACGTGATAACTGAGGGGAGTGGGATGTAGTGACTGAGGGGTGTGTGACGTGATAACTGAGGGGAATGGGATGTAGTGACTGAGGGGTGTGTGACGTGATAACTGAGGGGAGTGGGATGTAGTGACTGAGGGGTGTGTGACGTGATAACTGAGGGGAGTGAGATGTAGTGACTGAGGGGTGTGTGACGTGATAACTGAGGGGAGTGAGATGTAGTGACTGAGGGGTGTGTGACGTGATAACTGAGGGGAATGGGATGTAGTGACTGAGGGGCATGTGACGTGATAACTGAGGGGAATGGGATGTAGTGACTGAGGGGCGTGTGACGTGATAACTGAGGGGAGTGAGATGTAGTGACTGAGGGGTGTGTGACGTGATAACTGAGGGGAGTGAGATGTAGTGACTGAGGGGTGTGAGACGTGATAACTGAGGGGAATGGGATGTCGTGACTGAGGGGTGTGTGACGTGATAACTGAGGGGAATGGGATGTAGTGACTGAGGGGCATGTGACGTGATAACTGAGGGGAATGGGATGTAGTGACTGAGGGGTGTGTGACGTGATAACTGAGGGGAGTGAGATGTAGTGACTGAGGGGTGTGTGACGTGATAACTGAGGGGAGTGAGATGTAGTGACTGAGGGGTGTGTGACGTGATAACTGAGGGGAATGGGATGTAGTGACTGAGGGGTGTGTGACGTGATAACTGAGGGGAGTGAGATGTAGTGACTGAGGGGTGTGTGACGTGATAACTGAGGGGAGTGAGATGTAGTGACTGAGGGGTGTGTGACGTGATAACTGAGGGGAATGGGATGTAGTGACTGAGGGGCATGTGACGTGATAACTGAGGGGAATGGGACGTAGTGACTGAGGGGTGTGTGACGTGATAACTGAGGGGAGAGAGATGTAGTGACTGAGGGGTGTGTGACGTGATAACTGAGGGGAGTGGGATGTAGTGACTGAGGGGTGTGTGACGTGATAACTGAGGGGAATGGGATGTAGTGACTGAGGGGCGTGTGACGTGATAACTGAGGGGAGTGGGATGTAGTGACTGAGGGGTGTGTGACGTGATAACTGAGGGGAGTGGGATGTCGTGACTGAGGGGTGTGTGACGTGATAACTGAGGGGAGTGGGATGTAGTGACTGAGGGGCGTGTGACGTGATAACTGAGGGGAGTGGGATGTAGTGACTGAGGGGTGTGTGACGTGATAACTGAGGGGAGTGGGATGTAGTGACTGAGGGGTGTGTGACGTGATAACTGAGGGGAATGGGATGTAGTGACTGAGGGGCGTGTGACGTGATAACTGAGGGGAGTGGGATGTAGTGACTGAGGGGTGTGTGACATGATAACTGAGGGGAATGGGATGTAGTGACTGAGGGGTGTGTGACGTGATAACTGATGGGAATGGGATGTAGTGACTGAGGGGCGTGTGACGTGATAACTGAGGGGAGTGGGATGTAGTGACTGAGGGGTGTGTGACGTGATAACTGAGGGGAGTGAGATGTAGTGACTGAGGGGCGTGTGACGTGATAACTGAGGGGAGTGAGATGTAGTGACTGAGGGGTGTGTGACATGATAACTGAGGGGAGTGGGATGTAGTGACTGAGGGGCGTGTGACGTGATAACTGAGGGGAGTGAGATGTAGTGACTGAGGGGCGTGTGACGTGATAACTGAGGGGAGTGAGATGTAGTGACTGAGGGGTGTGTGACGTGATAACTGAGGGGAGTGGGATGTAGTGACTGAGGGGTGTGTGACGTGATAACTGAGGGGAGTGAGATGTAGTGACTGAGGGGTGTGTGACGTGATAACTGAGGGGAGTGAGATGTAGTGACTGAGGGGTGTGTGACGTGATAACTGAGGGGAATGGGATGTAGTGACTGAGGGGTGTGTGACGTGATAACTGAGGGGAGTGAGATGTAGTGACTGAGGGGTGTGTGACGTGATAACTGAGGGGAGTGAGATGTAGTGACTGAGGGGTGTGTGACGTGATAACTGAGGGGAATGGGATGTAGTGACTGAGGGGCATGTGACGTGATAACTGAGGGGAATGGGATGTAGTGACTGAGGGGTGTGTGACGTGATAACTGAGGGGAGAGAGATGTAGTGACTGAGGGGTGTGTGACGTGATAACTGAGGGGAGTGGGATGTAGTGACTGAGGGGTGTGTGACGTGATAACTGAGGGGAATGGGATGTAGTGACTGAGGGGCGTGTGACGTGATAACTGAGGGGAGTGGGATGTAGTGACTGAGGGGTGTGTGACGTGATAACTGAGGGGAGTGGGATGTCGTGACTGAGGGGTGTGTGACGTGATAACTGAGGGGAGTGGGATGTAGTGACTGAGGGGCGTGTGACGTGATAACTGAGGGGAGTGAGATGTAGTGACTGAGGGGTGTGTGACATGATAACTGAGGGGAATTGGATGTAGTGACTGAGGGGTGTGTGATGTGATAACTGAGGGGAGTGGGATGTAGTGACTGAGGGGTGTGTGACGTGATAACTGAGGGGAGTGAGATGTAGTGACTGAGGGGCGTGTGACGTGATAACTGAGGGGAGTGAGATGTAGTGACTGAGGGGTGTGTGATGTGATAACTGAGGGGAGTGAGATGTAGTGACTGAGGGGTGTGTGACGTGATAACTGAGGGGAGTGGGATGTAGTGACTGAGGGGCGTGTGATGTGATAACTGAGGGGAGTGAGATGTCGTGACTGAGGGGTGTGTGACGTGATAACTGAGGGGAGTGGGATGTAGTGACTGAGGGGTGTGTGACGTGATAACTGAGGGGAATGGGATGTAGTGACTGAGGGGCCTGTGACGTGATAACTGAGGGGAGTGAGATGTAGTGACTGAGGGGTGTGTGACGTGATAACTGAGGGGAGTGGGATGTAGTGACTGAGGGGCCTGTGACGTGATAACTGAGGGGAGTGAGATGTAGTGACTGAGGGTCGTGTGATGTGATAACTGAGGGGAATGGGATGTAGTGACTGAGGGGTGTGTGACGTGATAACTGAGGGGAGTGAGATGTAGTGACTGAGGGGTGTGTGACGTGATAACTGAGGGGAATGGGATGTAGTGACTGAGGGGCGTGTGACGTGATAACTGAGGGGAGTGGGATGTAGTGACTGAGGGGTGTGTGACGTGATAACTGAGGGGAGTGGGATGTAGTGACTGAGGGGTGTGTGACGTGATAACTGAGGGGAATGGGATGTAGTGACTGAGGGGCGTGTGACGTGATAACTGAGGGGAGTGGGATGTAGTGACTGAGGGGTGTGTGACGTGATAACTGAGGGGAGTGAGATGTAGTGACTGAGGGGCGTGTGACGTGATAACTGAGGGGAGTGAGATGTAGTGACTGAGGGGTGTGTGACATGATAACTGAGGGGAGTGGGATGTAGTGACTGAGGGGCGTGTGACGTGATAACTGAGGGGAGTGAGATGTAGTGACTGAGGGGCGTGTGACGTGATAACTGAGGGGAGTGGGATGTAGTGACTGAGGGGCGTGTGACGTGATAACTGAGGGGAGTGAGATGTAGTGACTGAGGGGTGTGTGACGTGATAACTGAGGGGAGTGAGATGTAGTGACTGAGGGGCGTGTGACGTGATAACTGAGGGGAATGGGATGTAGTGACTGAGGGGTGTGTGACGTGATAACTGAGGGGAATGGGATCTAGTGACTGAGGGGTGTGTGACGTGATAACTGAAAGGAATGGGATGTAGTGACTGAGGGGTGTGTGACGTGATAACTGAGGGGGGTGAGATGTAGTGACTGAGGGGTGTGTGATGTGATAACTGAGGGGAGTGGGATGTAATGACTGAGGGGCGTGTGACGTGATAACTGAGGGGAATGGGATGTAGTGACTGAGGGGCGTGTGACGTGATAACTGAGGGGAGTGAGATGTAGTTACTGAGGCGTGTGTGACGTGATAACTGAGGGGGTGAGATTTAGTGACTGAGCGGCTTGTGACGTGATAACTGAGGGGAATGGGATGTCGTGACTGAGGGTCGTGTGACGTGATAACTGAGGGAAATGGCATGTAGTGACTGAGGGGTGTGTGACGTGATAACTGAGGGGAGTGGGATGTAGTGACTGAGGGGTGTGTGACGTGATAACTGAGGGGAATGGGATGTAGTGACTGAGGGGTGTGTGACGTGATAACTGAGGGGAGTGGGATGTAGTGACTGAGGGGTGTGTGACGTGATAACTGAGGGGAGTGAGATGTAGTGACTGAGGGGTGTGTGACGTGATAACTGAGGGGAGTGAGATGTAGTGACTGAGGGGTGTGTGACGTGATAACTGAGGGGAATGGGATGTAGTGACTGAGGGGCATGTGACTTGATAACTGAGGGGAATGGGATGTAGTGACTGAGGGGCGTGTGACGTGATAACTGAGGGGAGTGAGATGTAGTGACTGAGGGGTGTGTGACGTGATAACTGAGGGGAGTGAGATGTAGTGACTGAGGGGTGTGAGACGTGATAACTGAGGGGAATGGGATGTCGTGACTGAGGGGTGTGTGACGTGATAACTGAGGGGAATGGGATGAAGTGACTGAGGGGCATGTGACGTGATAACTGAGGGGAATGGGATGTAGTGACTGAGGGGTGTGTGACGTGCTAACTGAGGGGAGTGAGATGTAGTGACTGAGGGGTGTGTGACGTGATAACTGAGGGGAGTGAGATGTAGTGACTGAGGGGTGTGTGACGTGATAACTGAGGGGAATGGGATGTAGTGACTGAGGGGTGTGTGACGTGATAACTGAGGGGAGTGAGATGTAGTGACTGAGGGGTGTGTGACGTGATAACTGAGGGGAGTGAGATGTAGTGACTGAGGGGTGTGTGACGTGATAACTGAGGGGAATGGGATGTAGTGACTGAGGGGCATGTGACGTGATAACTGAGGGGAATGGGATGTAGTGACTGAGGGGTGTGTGACGTGATAACTGAGGGGAGAGAGATGTAGTGACTGAGGGGTGTGTGACGTGATAACTGAGGGGAGTGGGATGTAGTGACTGAGGGGTGTGTGACGTGATAACTGAGGGGAATGGGATGTAGTGACTGAGGGGCGTGTGACGTGATAACTGAGGGGAGTGGGATGTAGTGACTGAGGGGTGTGTGACGTGATAACTGAGGGGAGTGGGATGTCGTGACTGAGGGGTGTGTGACGTGATAACTGAGGGGAGTGGGATGTAGTGACTGAGGGGTGTGTGACGTGATAACTGAGGGGAGTGAGATGTAGTGACTGAGGGGTGTGTGACGTGATAACTGAGGGGAGTGAGATGTAGTGACTGAGGGGTGTGTGACGTGATAACTGAGGGGAATGGGATGTAGTGACTGAGGGGTGTGTGACGTGATAACTGAGGGGAGTGAGATGTAGTGACTGAGGGGTGTGTGACGTGATAACTGAGGGGAGTGAGATGTAGTGACTGAGGGGTGTGTGACGTGATAACTGAGGGGAATGGGATGTAGTGACTGAGGGGCATGTGACGTGATAACTGAGGGGAATGGGATGTAGTGACTGAGGGGCATGTGACGTGATAACTGAGGGGAGTGAGATGTAGTGACTGAGGGGTGTGTGACGTGATAACTGAGGGGAGTGAGATGTAGTGACTGAGGGGTGTGTGACGTGATAACTGAGGGGAGAGAGATGTAGTGACTGAGGGGTGTGTGACGTGATAACTGAGGGGAGTGGGATGTAGTGACTGAGGGGTGTGTGACGTGATAACTGAGGGGAATGGGATGTAGTGACTGAGGGGCGTGTGACGTGATAAATGAGGGGAGTGGGATGTAGTGACTGAGGGGTGTGTGACGTGATAACTGAGGGGAGTGGGATGTCGTGACTGAGGGGTGTGTGACGTGATAACTGAGGGGAGTGGGATGTAGTGACTGAGGGGCGTGTGACGTGATAACTGAGGGGAGTGAGATGTAGTGACTGAGGGGTGTGTGACATGATAACTGAGGGGAATGGGATGTAGTGACTGAGGGGTGTGTGATGTGATAACTGAGGGGAGTGGGATGTAGTGACTGAGGGGTGTGTGACGTGATAACTGAGGGGAGTGAGATGTAGTGACTGAGGGGCGTGTGACGTGATAACTGAGGGGAGTGAGATGTAGTGACTGAGGGGTGTGTGATGTGATAACTGAGGGGAGTGAGATGTCGTGACTGAGGGGTGTGTGACGTGATAACTGCGGGGAGTGAGATCTAGTGACTGAGGGGTGTGTGACGTGATAACTGAGGGGAGTGGGATGTAGTGACTGAGGGGCGTGTGATGTGATAACTGAGGGGAGTGAGATGTCGTGACTGAGGGGTGTGTGACGTGATAACTGAGGGGAGTGAGATGTAGTGACTGAGGGGTGTGTGACGTGATAACTGAGGGGAGTGAGATGTAGTGACTGAGGGGTGTGTGACGTGATAACTGAGGGGAGTGAGATCTAGTGACTGAGGGGTGTGTGACGTGATAACTGAGGGGAGTGAGATCTAGTGACTGAGGGGTGTGTGACGTGATAACTGAGGGGAGTGGGATGTAGTGACTGAGGGGCGTGTGACGTGATAACTGAGGGGAGTGGGATGTAGTGACTGAGGGGCCTGTGACGTGATAACTGAGGGGAGTGAGATGTAGTGACTGAGGGGTGTGTGACGTGATAACTGAGGGGAATGGGATGTAGTGACTGAGGGGCGTGTGACGTGATAACTGAGGGGAGTGAGATGTAGTGACTGAGGGGTGTGTGACGTGATAACTGAGGGGAATGGGATGTAGTGACTGAGGGGTGTGTGACGTGATAACTGAGGGGAATGGGATGTAGTGACTGAGGGGCGTGTGACGTGATAACTGAGGGGAGTGAGATGTCGTGACTGAGGGGTGTGTGACGTGATAACTGAGGGGAGTGAGATCTAGTGACTGAGGGGTGTGTGACGTGATAACTGAGGGGAGTGGGATGTAGTGACTGAGGGGCGTGTGACGTGATAACTGAGGGGAGTGGGATGTAGTGACTGAGGGGTGTGTGACGTGATAACTGAGGGGAGTGAGATGTAGTCACTGAGGGGCGTGTGACGTGATAACTGAGGGGAGTGAGATGTAGTGACTGAGGGGTGTGTGACGTGATAACTGAGGGGAATGGGATGTAGTGACTGAGGGGCGTGTGACGTGATAACTGAGGGGAGTGAGATGTAGTGACTGAGGGGTGTGTGACGTGATAACTGAGGGGAATGGGATGTAGTGACTGAGGGGTGTGTGACGTGATAACTGAGGGGAATGGGATGTAGTGACTGAGGGGTGTGTGACGTGATAACTGAGGGGAATGGGATGTAGTGACTGAGGGGCGTGTGACGTGATAACTGAGGGGAGTGAGATGTAGTGACTGAGGGGTGTGTGACGTGATAACTGAGGGGAATGGGATGTAGTGACTGAGGGGTGTGTGACGTGATAACTGAGGGGTGTGGGATGTAGTGACTGAGGGGCGTGTGACATGATAACTGAGGGGAGTGAGATGTCGTGACTGAGGGGTGTGTGACGTGATAACTGAGGGGAGTGGGATGTAGTGACTGAGGGGCATGTGACGTGATAACTGAGGGGAGTGAGATGTAGTGACTGAGGGACGTGTGACGTGATAACTGAGGGGAGTGAGATGTAGTGACTGAGGGGTGTGTGACGTGATAACTGAGGGGTGTGGGATGTAGTGACTGAGGGGCGTGTGACGTGATAACTGAGGGGAGTGAGATGTAGTGACTGAGGGGTGTGTGACGTGATAACTGAGGGGTGTGGTATGTAGTGACTGAGGGGCGTGTGACGTGATAACTGAGGGGAGTGAGATGTAGTGACTGAGGGGTGTGTTACGTGATAACTGAGGGGTGTGGTATGTAGTGACTGAGGGGCATGTGACGTGATAACTGAGGGGAATGGGATGTAGTGACTGAGGGGTGTGTGACGTGATAACTGATGGGAATGGGATGTAGTAACTGAGGGGTGTGTGACGTGATAACTGAGGGGAGTGAGATGTAGTGACTGAGGGGTGTGTGACGTGATAACTGAGGGGAGTGGGATGTAGTGACTGAGGGAAGTGTGACATGATAACTGAGGGGAATGGGATGTAGTGACTGAGGGGCGTGTGACGTGATAACTGAGGGGAGTGAGATGTAGTGACTGAGGGGTGTGTGACGTGATAACTGAGGGGAATGCGATGTAGTGACTGAGGGGTGTGTGATGTGATAACTGAGGGGATAGAGATGTAGTGATTGAGGGGTGTGTGACGTGATAACTGAGGGGAATGGGATGTAGTGACTGAGGGGTGTGTGACGTGATAACTGAGGGGAGTGAGATGTAGTGACTGAGGGGTGTGTGACGTGATAACTGAGGGGAGTGGGATGTAGTGACTGAGGGGTGTGTGACGTGATAACTGAGGGGAGTGAGATGCAGTGACTGAGGGGTGTGTGACGTGATAACTGAGGGGAGTGAGATGTAGTGACTGAGGGGCGTGTGACGTGATAACTGAGGGGAATGAGATGTAGTGACTGAGGGGTGTGTGACGTGATAACTGAGGGGAGAGAGATGTAGTGACTGAGGGGTGTGTGACGTGATAACTGAGGGGAATGGGATGTAGTGACTGAGGGGTGTGTGACGTGATAACTGAGGGGAGTGGGATGTAGTGACTGAGGGGCATGTGACGTGATAACTGAGAGGAGTGAGATGTAGTGACTGAGGGGCGTGTGACGTGATAACTGAGGGGAGTGAGATGTAGTGACTGAGGGGTGTGTGACGTGATAACGGAGGGGAGTGAGATGTAGTGACTGAGGGGCATGTGACGTGATAACTGAGGGGAGTGAGATGTAGTGACTGAGGGGCGTGTGACGTGATAACTGAGGGGAGTGAGATGTAGTGACTGAGGGGTGTGTGACGTGATAACTGAGGGCAATCGGATGTAGTGACTGAGGGGTGAGTGACGTGATAACTGAGGGGAATGAGATGTAGTGACTGAGGGGTGTGTGACGTGATAACTGAGGGGAATGGGATGTAGGGACTGAGGGGCGTGTGACGTGATAACTGAGGGGAATGGGATGTAATGACTGAGGGGCGTGTGACGTTATAACTGAGGGGAGTGAGATGTAGTGACTGAGGGGTGTGTGACGTAATAACTGAGGGGAATGGGATGTGTGACTGAGGGGCGTGTGACGTGATAACTGAGGGGAATGGGATGTAGTGACTGAGGGGTGTGTGACGTGATAACTGAGGGGAGTGGGATGTAGTGACTGAGGGGCGTGTGACGTGATAACTGAGGGGAATGGGATGTCGTGACTGAGGGCCGTGTGACGTGATAACTGAGGGGAATGGGATGTAGTGACTGAGGGGTGTGTGACGTGATAACTGAGGGGAATGCGATGTAGTGACTGAGGGGCGTGTGACGTGATAACTGAGGGGAATGGGATGTAGTGACTGAGGGCCGTGTGACGTGATAACTGAGGGGAGTGGGATGTAGTGACTGAGGGGCGTGTGACGTGATAACTGAGGGGAATGCGATGTAGTGACTGAGGGGCGTGTGACGTGATAACTGAGGGGAATGAGATGTAGTGACTGAGGGGTGTGTGACGTGATAACTGAGGGGAATGGGATGTAGTGACTGAGGGGCATGTGACGTGATAACTGAGGGGAGTGGGATGTAGTGACTGAGGGGTGTGGGACGTGATAACTGAGGGGAATGGGATGTAGTGACTGAGGGGTGTGTGACGTTATAACTGAGGGGAGTGAGATGTAGTGACTGAGGGGTGTGTGACGTGATAACTGAGGGGAGTGAGATGTAGCGACTGAGGGGTGTGTGACGTGATAACTGATGGGAATGGGATGTAGTGTCTGAGGGGTCTGTGACGTGATAACTGAGGGGAATGCGATGTAGTGACTGAGGGGTGTGTCACGTGATAACTGAGGGGAGTGAGATGTAGTGACTGAGGGGTGTGTGACGTGATAACTGAGGGGAGTGAGATGTAGTGACTGAGGGGTGTGTGACGTGATAACTGAGGGGAGTGGGATGTAGTGACTGAGGGGTGTGTGACGTAATAACTGAGGGGAATGCGATGTAGTGACTGAGGGGCGTGTGACGTGATAACTGAGGGGAGTGAGATGTAGTGACTGAGGGGTGTGTGACGTGATAACTGAGGGGAGTGAGATGTAGTGACTGAGGGGCATGTGACGTGATAACTGAGGGGAATGGGATGTAGTGACTGTGGGGCATGTGACGTGATAACTGAGGGGAATGGGATGTAGTGACTGAGGGGTGTGTGACGTGATAACTTAGGGGAATGGGATGTAGTGACTGAGGGGCGTGTGACGTGATAACTGAGGGGAGTGAGATGTAGTGACTGAGGGGTGTGTGACGTGATAACTGAGGGGAATGGGATGTAGTGACTGAGGGGCGTGTGACGTGATAACTGAGGGGAATGGGATGTAGTGACTGAGGTGCGTGTGACGTGATAACTGAGGGGAATGGGATGTAGTGACTGAGGGGCGTGTGACGTGATAACTGAGGGGAGTGAGATGTAGTGACTGAGGGGTGTGTGACGTGATAACTGAGGGGAATGGGATGTAGTGACTGTGGGGCATGTGACGTGATAACTGAGGGGAATGGGATGTAGTGACTGAGGGGTGTGTGACGTGATAACTGAGGGGAGTGGGATGTAGTGACTGAGGGGTGTGTGACGTGATAACTGAGGGGAATGGGATGTAGTGACTGAGGGGTGTGTGACGTGATAACTGAGGGGAATGGGATGTAGTGACTGAGGGGTGTGTGACGTGATAACTGAGGGGAGTGAGATGTAGTGACTGAGGGGTGTGTGACGTGATAACTGAGGGGAATGGGATGTAGTGACTGAGGGGAGTGTCACGTGATAACTGAGGGGAATGGGATGTAGTGACTGAGCGGTGTGTGACGTGATAACTGAGGGGAATGGGATGTAGTGACTGAGGGGTGTGTGACGTGATAACTGAGGGAAATGAGATGTAGTGACTGAGGGGTGTGTGACGTGATAACTGATGGGAATGGGATGTAGTGACTGAGGGGTGTGTGACGTGATAACTGAGGGGAGTGAGATGTAGTGACTGAGGGGTGTGTGACGTGATAACTGATGGGAATGGGATGTAGTGACTGAGGGGTGTGTGACGTGATAACTGAGGGGAATGGGATGTAGTGACTAAGGGTGTGTGACGTGATAACTGAGGGGAATGGGATGTAGTGACTGAGGGGTGTGTGACGTGATAACTGAGGGGAGTGAGATGTAGTGACTGAGGGGTGTGTGACGTGATAACTGATGGGAATGGGATGTAGTGACTGAGTGGTGTGTGACGTGATAACTGAGGGGAATGGGATGTAGTGACTGAGGGGTGTGTGACGTGATAACTGATGGGAATGGGATGTAGTGAATGAGTGGTGTGTGACGTGATAACTGAGGGGAATGGGATGTAGTGACTGAGGGGTGTGTGACGTGATAACTGAGGGGAATGGGATGTAGTGACTGAGGGGTGTGTGACGTGATAACTGAGGGGAGTGAGATGTAGTGACTGAGGGGTGTGTGACGTGATAACTGAGGGGAATGGGATGTGTGACTGAGGGGCGTGTGACGTGATAACTGAGGGGAATGGGATGTAGTGACTGAGGGGTGTGTGACGTGATAACTGAGGGGAGTGGGATGTAGTGACTGAGGGGCGTGTGACGTGATAACTGAGGGGAATGGGATGTAGTGACTGAGGGCCGTGTGACGTGATAACTGAGGGGAATGGGATGTAGTGACTGAGGGGTGTGTGACGTGATAACTGAGGGGAATGCGATGTAGTGACTGAGGGGCGTGTGACGTGATAACTGAGGGGAATGGGATGTAGTGACTGAGGGCCGTGTGATGTGATAACTGAGGGGAGTGGGATGTAGTGACTGAGGGGCGTGTGACGTGATAACTGAGGGGAATGCGATGTAGTGACTGAGGGGCGTGTGACGTGATAACTGAGGGGAATGGGATGTAGTGACTGAGGGCCGTGTGACGTGATAACTGAGGGGAGTGGGATGTAGTGACTGAGGGGCGTGTGACGTGATAACTGAGGGGAGTGAGATGTAGTGACTGAGGGGCGTGTGACGTGATAACTGAGGGGAGTGAGATGTAGTGACTGAGGCGTGTGTGACGTGATAACTGAGGGGAATGGGATGAAGTGACTGAGGGGAGTGTGACGTGATAACTGAGTGGAGTGAGATGTAGTGACTGAGAGGCGTGTGACGTGATAACTGAGGGGAGTGAGATGTAGTGACTGAGGGGCGTGTGACATGATAACTGAGGGGAGTGAGATGCAGTGACTGAGGGGTGTGTGACGTGATAACTGAGGGGAGTGAGATGTAGTGACTGAGGGGTGTGTGACGTGATAACTGAGGGGAATGGGATGTAGTGACTGAGGGGCATGTGAAGTGATAACTGAGGGGTGTGGTATGTAGTGACTGAGGGGCATGTGACGTGATAACTGAGGGGAATGGGATGTAGTGACTGAGGGGCGTGTGACGTGATAACTGAGGGGAGTGAGATGTAGTGACTGAGGGGTGTGTGACGTGATAACTGAGGGGAGTGAGATGTAGCGACTGAGGGGTGTGTGACGTGATAACTGATGGGAATGGGATGTAGTGTCTGAGGGGTCTGTGACGTGATAACTGAGGGGAATGCGATGTAGTGACTGAGGGGCGTGTGACGTGATAACTGAGGGGAGTGAGATGTAGTGACTGAGGGGTGTGTGACGTGATAACTGAGGGGAGTGAGATGTAGTGACTGAGGGGTGTGTGACGTGATAACTGAGGGGAGTGGGATGTAGTGACTGAGGGGTGTGTGATGTGATAACTGAGGGGAGTGAGATGTAGTGACTGAGGGGTGTGTGACGTAATAACTGAGGGGAATGCGATGTAGTGACTGAGGGGCGTGTGACGTGATAACTGAGGGGAGTGAGATGTAGTGACTGAGGGGTGTGTGACGTGATAACTGAGGGGAGTGAGGTGTAGTGACTGAGAGGCGTGTGACGTGATAACTGAGGGGAATGGGATGTAGTGACTGTGGGGCATGTGACGTGATAACTGAGGGGAATGGGATGTAGTGACTGAGGGGTGTGTGACGTGATAACTGAGGGGAATGGGATGTAGTGACTGAGGGGCGTGTGACGTGATAACTGAGGGGAATGGGATGTAGTGACTGAGGGGCGTGTGACGTGATAACTGAGGGGAGTGAGATGTAGTGACTGAGGGACGTGTGACGTGATAACTGAGGGGAATGGGATGTAGTGACTGAGGGGAGTGTCACGTGATAACTGAGGGGAATGGGATGTAGTGACTGAGGGGTGTGTGACGTGATAACTGAGGGAAATGAGATGTAGTGACTGAGGGGTGTGTGACGTGATAACTGAGGGGAATGGGATGTAGTGACTGAGGGGTGTGTGACGTGATAACTGAGGGAAATGAGATGTAGTGACTGAGGGGTGTGTGACGTGATAACTGATGGGAATGGGATGTAGTGACTGAGGGGTGTGTGACGTGATAACTGAGGGGAGTGAGATGTAGTGACTGAGGGGTGTGTGACGTGATAACTGATGGGAATGGGATGTAGTGACTGAGGGGTGTGTGACGTGATAACTGAGGGGAATGGGATGTAGTGACTAAGGGTGTGTGACGTGATAACTGAGGGGAATGGGATGTAGTGACTGAGGGGTGTGTGACGTGATAACTGAGGGGAGTGAGATGTAGTGACTGAGGGGTGTGTGACGTGATAACTGATGGGAATGGGATGTAGTGACTGAGTGGTGTGTGACGTGATAACTGAGGGGAATGGGATGTAGTGACTGAGGGGTGTGTGACGTGATAACTGAGGGGAGTGAGATGTAGTGACTGAGGGGTGTGTGACGTGATAACTGAGGGGAGTGAGGTGTAGTGACTGAGGGGCGTGTGACGTGATAACTGAGGGGAATGGGATGTAGTGACTGTGGGGCATGTGACGTGATAACTGAGGGGAATGGGATGTAGTGACTGAGGGGTGTGTGACGTGATAACTGAGGGGAATGGGATGTAGTGACTGAGGGGCGTGTGACGTGATAACTGAGGGGAATGGGATGTAGTGACTGAGGGGCGTGTGACGTGATAACTGAGGGGAGTGAGATGTAGTGACTGAGGGACGTGTGACGTGATAACTGAGGGGAATGGGATGTAGTGACTGAGGGGAGTGTCACGTGATAACTGAGGGGAATGGGATGTAGTGACTGAGGGGTGTGTGACGTGATAACTGAGGGAAATGAGATGTAGTGACTGAGGGGTGTGTGACGTGATAACTGAGGGGAATGGGATGTAGTGACTGAGGGGTGTGTGACGTGATAACTGAGGGAAATGAGATGTAGTGACTGAGGGGTGTGTGACGTGATAACTGATGGGAATGGGATGTAGTGACTGAGTGGTGTGTGACGTGATAACTGAGGGGAGTGAGATGTAGTGACTGAGGGGTGTGTGACGTGATAACTGATGGGAATGGGATGTAGTGACTGAGGGGTGTGTGACGTGATAACTGAGGGGAATGGGATGTAGTGACTAAGGGTGTGTGACGTGATAACTGAGGGGAATGGGATGTAGTGACTGAGGGGTGTGTGACGTGATAACTGAGGGGAGTGAGATGTAGTGACTGAGGGGTGTGTGACGTGATAACTGATGGGAATGGGATGTAGTGACTGAGTGGTGTGTGACGTGATAACTGAGGGGAATGGGATGTAGTGACTGAGGGGTGTGTGACGTGATAACTGATGGGAATGGGATGTAGTGACTGAGTGGTGTGTGACGTGATAACTGAGGGGAATGGGATGTAGTGACTGAGGGGTGTGTGACGTGATAACTGAGGGGAGTGAGATGTAGTGACTGAGGGGTGTGTGACGTGATAACTGAGGGGAATGGGATGTAGTGACTGAGGGGTGTGTGACGTGATAACTGAGGGGAGTGAGATGTAGTGACTGAGGGGTGTGTGACGTGATAACTGATGGGAATGGGATGTAGTGACTGAGTGGTGTGTGACGTGATAACTGAGGGGAATGGGATGTAGTGACTGAGGGGTGTGTGACGTGATAACTGAGGGGAATGGGATGTAGTGACTGAGGGGTGTGTGACATGATAACTGAGGGGAGTGAGATGTCGTGACTGAGGGGTGTGTGACGTGATAACTGAGGGGAATGGGATGTAGTGACTGAGGGGTGAGTGACGTGATAACTGAGGGCAATCGGATGTAGTGACTGAGGGGTGTGTGACGTGATAACTGAGGGGAATGAGAAGTAGTGACTGAGGGGTGTGTGACGTGATAACTGAGGGGAATGGGATGTAGGGACTGAGGGGCATGTGATGTAATAACTGAGAGGAATGGGATGTAATGACTGAGGGGCGTGTGACGTTATAACTGAGGGGAGTGAGATGCAGTGACTGAGGGGTGTGTGACGTGATAACTGAGGGGAATGGGATGTGTGACTGAGGGGCGTGTGACGTGATAACTGAGGGGAATGGGATGTAGTGACTGAGGCGTGTGTGACGTGATAACTGAGGGGAGTGAGATGTAGCGACTGAGGGGTGTGTGACGTGATAACTGATGGGAATGGGATGTAGTGTCTGAGGGGTCTGTGACGTGATAACTGAGGGGAATGGGATGTAGTGACTGAGGGGCGTGTGACATGATAACTGAGGGGAGTGAGATGTAGTGACTGAGGGGTGTGTGACGTGATAACTGAGGGGAGTGAGATGTAGTGACTGAGGGGTGTGTGACGTGATAACTGAGGGGAGTGGGATGTAGTGACTGAGGGGTGTGTGATGTGATAACTGAGGGGAGTGAGATGTAGTGACTGAGGGGTGTGTGACGTAATAACTGAGGGGAATGCGATGTAGTGACTGAGGGGCGTGTGACGTGATAACTGAGGGGAGTGAGATGTAGTGACTGAGGGGTGTGTGACGTGATAACTGAGGGGAGTGAGGTGTAGTGACTGAGAGGCGTGTGACGTGATAACTGAGGGGAATGGGATGTAGTGACTGTGGGGCATGTGACGTGATAACTGAGGGGAATGGGATGTAGTGACTGAGGGGTGTGTGACGTGATAACTGAGGGGAATGGGATGTAGTGACTGAGGGGTGTGTGACGTGATAACTGAGGGAAATGAGATGTAGTGACTGAGGGGTGTGTGACGTGATAACTGAGGGGAATGGGATGTAGTGACTGAGGGGTGTGTGACGTGATAACTGAGGGAAATGAGATGTAGTGACTGAGGGGTGTGTGACGTGATAACTGATGGGAATGGGATGTAGTGACTGAGGGGTGTGTGACGTGATAACTGAGGGGAGTGAGATGTAGTGACTGAGGGGTGTGTGACGTGATAACTGATGGGAATGGGATGTAGTGACTGAGGGGTGTGTGACGTGATAACTGAGGGGAATGGGATGTAGTGACTAAGGGTGTGTGACGTGATAACTGAGGGGAATGGGATGTAGTGACTGAGGGGTGTGTGACGTGATAACTGAGGGGAGTGAGATGTAGTGACTGAGGGGCGTGTGACGTGATAACTGAGGGGAATGCGATGTAGTGACTGAGGGGCGTGTGACGTGATAACTGAGGGGAATGAGATGTAGTGACTGAGGGGTGTGTGACGTGATAACTGAGGGGAATGGGATGTAGTGACTGAGGGGCATGTGACGTGATAACTGAGGGGAGTGGGATGTAGTGACTGAGGGGTGTGGGACGTGATAACTGAGGGGAATGGGATGTAGTGACTGAGGGGTGTGTGACGTTATAACTGAGGGGAGTGAGATGTAGTGACTGAGGGGTGTGTGACGTGATAACTGAGGGGAGTGAGATGTAGCGACTGAGGGGTGTGTGACGTGATAACTGATGGGAATGGGATGTAGTGTCTGAGGGGTCTGTGACGTGATAACTGAGGGGAATGCGATGTAGTGACTGAGGGGTGTGTCACGTGATAACTGAGGGGAGTGAGATGTAGTGACTGAGGGGTGTGTGACGTGATAACTGAGGGGAGTGAGATGTAGTGACTGAGGGGTGTGTGACGTGATAACTGAGGGGAGTGGGATGTAGTGACTGAGGGGTGTGTGACGTAATAACTGAGGGGAATGCGATGTAGTGACTGAGGGGCGTGTGACGTGATAACTGAGGGGAGTGAGATGTAGTGACTGAGGGGTGTGTGACGTGATAACTGAGGGGAGTGAGATGTAGTGACTGAGGGGCATGTGACGTGATAACTGAGGGGAATGGGATGTAGTGACTGTGGGGCATGTGACGTGATAACTGAGGGGAATGGGATGTAGTGACTGAGGGGTGTGTGACGTGATAACTGAGGGGAATGGGATGTAGTGACTGAGGGGCGTGTGACGTGATAACTGAGGGGAGTGAGATGTAGTGACTGAGGGGTGTGTGACGTGATAACTGAGGGGAATGGGATGTAGTGACTGAGGGGCGTGTGACGTGATAACTGAGGGGAATGGGATGTAGTGACTGAGGTGCGTGTGACGTGATAACTGAGGGGAATGGGATGTAGTGACTGAGGGGCGTGTGACGTGATAACTGAGGGGAGTGAGATGTAGTGACTGAGGGGTGTGTGACGTGATAACTGAGGGGAATGGGATGTAGTGACTGTGGGGCATGTGACGTGATAACTGAGGGGAATGGGATGTAGTGACTGAGGGGTGTGTGACGTGATAACTGAGGGGAGTGGGATGTAGTGACTGAGGGGTGTGTGACGTGATAACTGAGGGGAATGGGATGTAGTGACTGAGGGGTGTGTGACGTGATAACTGAGGGGAATGGGATGTAGTGACTGAGGGGTGTGTGACGTGATAACTGAGGGGAGTGAGATGTAGTGACTGAGGGGTGTGTGACGTGATAACTGAGGGGAATGGGATGTAGTGACTGAGGGGAGTGTCACGTGATAACTGAGGGGAATGGGATGTAGTGACTGAGCGGTGTGTGACGTGATAACTGAGGGGAATGGGATGTAGTGACTGAGGGGTGTGTGACGTGATAACTGAGGGAAATGAGATGTAGTGACTGAGGGGTGTGTGACGTGATAACTGATGGGAATGGGATGTAGTGACTGAGGGGTGTGTGACGTGATAACTGAGGGGAGTGAGATGTAGTGACTGAGGGGTGTGTGACGTGATAACTGATGGGAATGGGATGTAGTGACTGAGGGGTGTGTGACGTGATAACTGAGGGGAATGGGATGTAGTGACTAAGGGTGTGTGACGTGATAACTGAGGGGAATGGGATGTAGTGACTGAGGGGTGTGTGACGTGATAACTGAGGGGAGTGAGATGTAGTGACTGAGGGGTGTGTGACGTGATAACTGATGGGAATGGGATGTAGTGACTGAGTGGTGTGTGACGTGATAACTGAGGGGAATGGGATGTAGTGACTGAGGGGTGTGTGACGTGATAACTGATGGGAATGGGATGTAGTGAATGAGTGGTGTGTGACGTGATAACTGAGGGGAATGGGATGTAGTGACTGAGGGGTGTGTGACGTGATAACTGAGGGGAATGGGATGTAGTGACTGAGGGGTGTGTGACGTGATAACTGAGGGGAGTGAGATGTAGTGACTGAGGGGTGTGTGACGTGATAACTGAGGGGAATGGGATGTGTGACTGAGGGGCGTGTGACGTGATAACTGAGGGGAATGGGATGTAGTGACTGAGGGGTGTGTGACGTGATAACTGAGGGGAGTGGGATGTAGTGACTGAGGGGCGTGTGACGTGATAACTGAGGGGAATGGGATGTAGTGACTGAGGGCCGTGTGACGTGATAACTGAGGGGAATGGGATGTAGTGACTGAGGGGTGTGTGACGTGATAACTGAGGGGAATGCGATGTAGTGACTGAGGGGCGTGTGACGTGATAACTGAGGGGAATGGGATGTAGTGACTGAGGGCCGTGTGATGTGATAACTGAGGGGAGTGGGATGTAGTGACTGAGGGGCGTGTGACGTGATAACTGAGGGGAATGCGATGTAGTGACTGAGGGGCGTGTGACGTGATAACTGAGGGGAATGGGATGTAGTGACTGAGGGCCGTGTGACGTGATAACTGAGGGGAGTGGGATGTAGTGACTGAGGGGCGTGTGACGTGATAACTGAGGGGAGTGAGATGTAGTGACTGAGGGGCGTGTGACGTGATAACTGAGGGGAGTGAGATGTAGTGACTGAGGCGTGTGTGACGTGATAACTGAGGGGAATGGGATGAAGTGACTGAGGGGAGTGTGACGTGATAACTGAGTGGAGTGAGATGTAGTGACTGAGAGGCGTGTGACGTGATAACTGAGGGGAGTGAGATGTAGTGACTGAGGGGCGTGTGACATGATAACTGAGGGGAGTGAGATGCAGTGACTGAGGGGTGTGTGACGTGATAACTGAGGGGAGTGAGATGTAGTGACTGAGGGGTGTGTGACGTGATAACTGAGGGGAATGGGATGTAGTGACTGAGGGGCATGTGAAGTGATAACTGAGGGGTGTGGTATGTAGTGACTGAGGGGCATGTGACGTGATAACTGAGGGGAATGGGATGTAGTGACTGAGGGGCGTGTGACGTGATAACTGAGGGGAGTGAGATGTAGTGACTGAGGGGTGTGTGACGTGATAACTGAGGGGAGTGAGATGTAGCGACTGAGGGGTGTGTGACGTGATAACTGATGGGAATGGGATGTAGTGTCTGAGGGGTCTGTGACGTGATAACTGAGGGGAATGCGATGTAGTGACTGAGGGGCGTGTGACGTGATAACTGAGGGGAGTGAGATGTAGTGACTGAGGGGTGTGTGACGTGATAACTGAGGGGAGTGAGATGTAGTGACTGAGGGGTGTGTGACGTGATAACTGAGGGGAGTGGGATGTAGTGACTGAGGGGTGTGTGATGTGATAACTGAGGGGAGTGAGATGTAGTGACTGAGGGGTGTGTGACGTAATAACTGAGGGGAATGCGATGTAGTGACTGAGGGGCGTGTGACGTGATAACTGAGGGGAGTGAGATGTAGTGACTGAGGGGTGTGTGACGTGATAACTGAGGGGAGTGAGGTGTAGTGACTGAGAGGCGTGTGACGTGATAACTGAGGGGAATGGGATGTAGTGACTGTGGGGCATGTGACGTGATAACTGAGGGGAATGGGATGTAGTGACTGAGGGGTGTGTGACGTGATAACTGAGGGGAATGGGATGTAGTGACTGAGGGGCGTGTGACGTGATAACTGAGGGGAATGGGATGTAGTGACTGAGGGGCGTGTGACGTGATAACTGAGGGGAGTGAGATGTAGTGACTGAGGGACGTGTGACGTGATAACTGAGGGGAATGGGATGTAGTGACTGAGGGGAGTGTCACGTGATAACTGAGGGGAATGGGATGTAGTGACTGAGGGGTGTGTGACGTGATAACTGAGGGAAATGAGATGTAGTGACTGAGGGGTGTGTGACGTGATAACTGAGGGGAATGGGATGTAGTGACTGAGGGGTGTGTGACGTGATAACTGAGGGAAATGAGATGTAGTGACTGAGGGGTGTGTGACGTGATAACTGATGGGAATGGGATGTAGTGACTGAGGGGTGTGTGACGTGATAACTGAGGGGAGTGAGATGTAGTGACTGAGGGGTGTGTGACGTGATAACTGATGGGAATGGGATGTAGTGACTGAGGGGTGTGTGACGTGATAACTGAGGGGAATGGGATGTAGTGACTAAGGGTGTGTGACGTGATAACTGAGGGGAATGGGATGTAGTGACTGAGGGGTGTGTGACGTGATAACTGAGGGGAGTGAGATGTAGTGACTGAGGGGTGTGTGACGTGATAACTGATGGGAATGGGATGTAGTGACTGAGTGGTGTGTGACGTGATAACTGAGGGGAATGGGATGTAGTGACTGAGGGGTGTGTGACGTGATAACTGAGGGGAGTGAGATGTAGTGACTGAGGGGTGTGTGACGTGATAACTGAGGGGAGTGAGGTGTAGTGACTGAGGGGCGTGTGACGTGATAACTGAGGGGAATGGGATGTAGTGACTGTGGGGCATGTGACGTGATAACTGAGGGGAATGGGATGTAGTGACTGAGGGGTGTGTGACGTGATAACTGAGGGGAATGGGATGTAGTGACTGAGGGGCGTGTGACGTGATAACTGAGGGGAATGGGATGTAGTGACTGAGGGGCGTGTGACGTGATAACTGAGGGGAGTGAGATGTAGTGACTGAGGGACGTGTGACGTGATAACTGAGGGGAATGGGATGTAGTGACTGAGGGGAGTGTCACGTGATAACTGAGGGGAATGGGATGTAGTGACTGAGGGGTGTGTGACGTGATAACTGAGGGAAATGAGATGTAGTGACTGAGGGGTGTGTGACGTGATAACTGAGGGGAATGGGATGTAGTGACTGAGGGGTGTGTGACGTGATAACTGAGGGAAATGAGATGTAGTGACTGAGGGGTGTGTGACGTGATAACTGATGGGAATGGGATGTAGTGACTGAGTGGTGTGTGACGTGATAACTGAGGGGAGTGAGATGTAGTGACTGAGGGGTGTGTGACGTGATAACTGATGGGAATGGGATGTAGTGACTGAGGGGTGTGTGACGTGATAACTGAGGGGAATGGGATGTAGTGACTAAGGGTGTGTGACGTGATAACTGAGGGGAATGGGATGTAGTGACTGAGGGGTGTGTGACGTGATAACTGAGGGGAGTGAGATGTAGTGACTGAGGGGTGTGTGACGTGATAACTGATGGGAATGGGATGTAGTGACTGAGTGGTGTGTGACGTGATAACTGAGGGGAATGGGATGTAGTGACTGAGGGGTGTGTGACGTGATAACTGATGGGAATGGGATGTAGTGACTGAGTGGTGTGTGACGTGATAACTGAGGGGAATGGGATGTAGTGACTGAGGGGTGTGTGACGTGATAACTGAGGGGAGTGAGATGTAGTGACTGAGGGGTGTGTGACGTGATAACTGAGGGGAATGGGATGTAGTGACTGAGGGGTGTGTGACGTGATAACTGAGGGGAGTGAGATGTAGTGACTGAGGGGTGTGTGACGTGATAACTGATGGGAATGGGATGTAGTGACTGAGTGGTGTGTGACGTGATAACTGAGGGGAATGGGATGTAGTGACTGAGGGGTGTGTGACGTGATAACTGAGGGGAATGGGATGTAGTGACTGAGGGGTGTGTGACATGATAACTGAGGGGAGTGAGATGTCGTGACTGAGGGGTGTGTGACGTGATAACTGAGGGGAATGGGATGTAGTGACTGAGGGGTGAGTGACGTGATAACTGAGGGCAATCGGATGTAGTGACTGAGGGGTGTGTGACGTGATAACTGAGGGGAATGAGAAGTAGTGACTGAGGGGTGTGTGACGTGATAACTGAGGGGAATGGGATGTAGGGACTGAGGGGCATGTGATGTAATAACTGAGAGGAATGGGATGTAATGACTGAGGGGCGTGTGACGTTATAACTGAGGGGAGTGAGATGCAGTGACTGAGGGGTGTGTGACGTGATAACTGAGGGGAATGGGATGTGTGACTGAGGGGCGTGTGACGTGATAACTGAGGGGAATGGGATGTAGTGACTGAGGCGTGTGTGACGTGATAACTGAGGGGAGTGAGATGTAGCGACTGAGGGGTGTGTGACGTGATAACTGATGGGAATGGGATGTAGTGTCTGAGGGGTCTGTGACGTGATAACTGAGGGGAATGGGATGTAGTGACTGAGGGGCGTGTGACATGATAACTGAGGGGAGTGAGATGTAGTGACTGAGGGGTGTGTGACGTGATAACTGAGGGGAGTGAGATGTAGTGACTGAGGGGTGTGTGACGTGATAACTGAGGGGAGTGGGATGTAGTGACTGAGGGGTGTGTGATGTGATAACTGAGGGGAGTGAGATGTAGTGACTGAGGGGTGTGTGACGTAATAACTGAGGGGAATGCGATGTAGTGACTGAGGGGCGTGTGACGTGATAACTGAGGGGAGTGAGATGTAGTGACTGAGGGGTGTGTGACGTGATAACTGAGGGGAGTGAGGTGTAGTGACTGAGAGGCGTGTGACGTGATAACTGAGGGGAATGGGATGTAGTGACTGTGGGGCATGTGACGTGATAACTGAGGGGAATGGGATGTAGTGACTGAGGGGTGTGTGACGTGATAACTGAGGGGAATGGGATGTAGTGACTGAGGGGTGTGTGACGTGATAACTGAGGGAAATGAGATGTAGTGACTGAGGGGTGTGTGACGTGATAACTGAGGGGAATGGGATGTAGTGACTGAGGGGTGTGTGACGTGATAACTGAGGGAAATGAGATGTAGTGACTGAGGGGTGTGTGACGTGATAACTGATGGGAATGGGATGTAGTGACTGAGGGGTGTGTGACGTGATAACTGAGGGGAGTGAGATGTAGTGACTGAGGGGTGTGTGACGTGATAACTGATGGGAATGGGATGTAGTGACTGAGGGGTGTGTGACGTGATAACTGAGGGGAATGGGATGTAGTGACTAAGGGTGTGTGACGTGATAACTGAGGGGAATGGGATGTAGTGACTGAGGGGTGTGTGACGTGATAACTGAGGGGAGTGAGATGTAGTGACTGAGGGGTGTGTGACGTGATAACTGATGGGAATGGGATGTAGTGACTGAGTGGTGTGTGACGTGATAACTGAGGGGAATGGGATGTAGTGACTGAGGGGTGTGTGACGTGATAACTGAGGGGAGTGAGATGTAGTGACTGAGGGGTGTGTGACGTGATAACTGAGGGGAGTGAGGTGTAGTGACTGAGGGGCGTGTGACGTGATAACTGAGGGGAATGGGATGTAGTGACTGTGGGGCATGTGACGTGATAACTGAGGGGAATGGGATGTAGTGACTGAGGGGTGTGTGACGTGATAACTGAGGGGAATGGGATGTAGTGACTGAGGGGCGTGTGACGTGATAACTGAGGGGAATGGGATGTAGTGACTGAGGGGCGTGTGACGTGATAACTGAGGGGAGTGAGATGTAGTGACTGAGGGACGTGTGACGTGATAACTGAGGGGAATGGGATGTAGTGACTGAGGGGAGTGTCACGTGATAACTGAGGGGAATGGGATGTAGTGACTGAGGGGTGTGTGACGTGATAACTGAGGGAAATGAGATGTAGTGACTGAGGGGTGTGTGACGTGATAACTGAGGGGAATGGGATGTAGTGACTGAGGGGTGTGTGACGTGATAACTGAGGGAAATGAGATGTAGTGACTGAGGGGTGTGTGACGTGATAACTGATGGGAATGGGATGTAGTGACTGAGGGGTGTGTGACGTGATAACTGAGGGGAGTGAGATGTAGTGACTGAGGGGTGTGTGACGTGATAACTGATGGGAATGGGATGTAGTGACTGAGGGGTGTGTGACGTGATAACTGAGGGGAATGGGATGTAGTGACTAAGGGTGTGTGACGTGATAACTGAGGGGAATGGGATGTAGTGACTGAGGGCTGTGTGACGTGATAACTGAGGGGAGTGAGATGTAGTGACTGAGGGGTGTGTGACGTGATAACTGATGGGAATGGGATGTAGTGACTGAGTGGTGTGTGACGTGATAACTGAGGGGAATGGGATGTAGTGACTGAGGGGTGTGTGACGTGATAACTGATGGGAATGGGATGTAGTGACTGAGTGGTGTGTGACGTGATAACTGAGGGGAATGGGATGTAGTGACTGAGGGGTGTGTGACGTGATAACTGAGGGGAGTGAGATGTAGTGACTGAGGGGTGTGTGACGTGATAACTGAGGGGAATGGGATGTAGTGACTGAGGGGTGTGTGACGTGATAACTGAGGGGAGTGAGATGTAGTGACTGAGGGGTGTGTGACGTGATAACTGAGGGGAATGGGATGTAGTGACTGAGGGGTGTGTGACGTGATAACTGAGGGGAGTGAGATGTAGTGACTGAGGGGTGTGTGACGTGATAACTGATGTGAATGGGATGTAGTGACTGAGTGGTGTGTGACGTGATAACTGAGGGGAATGGGATGTAGTGACTGAGGGGTGTGTGACGTGATAACTGAGGGGAATGGGATGTAGTGACTGAGGGGTGTGTGACATGATAACTGAGGGGAGTGAGATGTCGTGACTGAGGGGTGTGTGACGTGAAAACTGAGGGGAATGGGATGCAGTGACTGAGGGGTGAGTGACGTGATAACTGAGGGCAATCGGATGTAGTGACTGAGGGGTGTGTGACGTGATAACTGAGGGGAATAAGAAGTAGTGACTGAGGGGTGTGTGACGTGATAACTGAGGGGAATGGGATGTAGGGACTGAGGGGCATGTGATGTAATAACTGAGAGGAATGGGATGTAATGACTGAGGGGCGTGTGACGTTATAACTGAGGGGAGTGAGATGCAGTGTCTGAGGGGTGTGTGACGTGATAACTGAGGGGAATGGGATGTGTGACTGAGGGGCGTGTGACGTGATAACTGAGGGGAATGGGATGTAGTGACTGAGGCGTGTGTGACGTGATAACTGAGGGGAGTGAGATGTAGCGACTGAGGGGTGTGTGACGTGATAACTGTTGGGAATGGGATGTAGTGTCTGAGGGGTCTGTGACGTGATAACTGAGGGGAATGGGATGTAGTGACTGAGGGGCGTGTGACGTGATAACTGAGGGGAGTGAGATGTAGTGACTGAGGGGTGTGTGACGTGATAACTGAGGGGAGTGAGATGTAGTGACTGAGGGGTGTGTGACGTGATAACTGAGGGGAGTGGGATGTAGTGACTGAGGGGTGTGTGACGTGATAACTGAGGGGAGTGAGATGTAGTGACTGAGGGGCGTGTGACGTGATAACTGAGGGGAATGGGATGTAGTGACTGAGGGGTGTGTGACGTGATAACTGAGGGGAGTGGGATGTAGTGACTGAGGGGTGTGTGACGTGATAACTGAGGGGAATGGGATGTAGTGACTGTGGGGCATGTGACGTGATAACTGAGGGGAATGGGATGTAGTGACTGAGGGCTGTGTGACGTGATAACTGAGGGGAGTGGGATGTAGTGACTGAGGGGTGTGTGACATGATAACTGAGGGGAATGGGATGTAGTGACTGAGGGGTGTGTGACGTGATAACTGAGGGGAATGGGATGTAGTGACTGAGGGGCGTGTGACGTGATAACTGAGGGGAGTGAGATGTAGTGACTGAGGGGTGTGTGACGTGATAACTGAGGGGAATGGGATGTAGTGACTGAGGGGCGTGTGACGTGATAACTGAGGGGAATGGGATGTAGTGACTGAGGGGTGTGTGACGTGATAACTGAGGGGAATGGGATGTAGTGACTGAGGGGTGTGTGACGTGATAACTGAGGGGAGTGAGATGTAGTGACTGAGGGGTGTGTGACGTGATAACTGAGGGGAATGGGATGTAGTGACTGAGGGGTGTGTGACGTGATAACTGAGGGGAGTGAGATGTAGTGACTGAGGGGTGTGTGACGTGATAACTGAGGGGAATGGGATGTAGTGACTGAGGGGTGTGTGACGTGATAACTGAGGGGAGTGAGATGTAGTGACTGAGGGGTGTGTGACGTGATAACTGATGGGAATGGGATGTAGTGACTGAGTGGTGTGTGACGTGATAACTGAGGGGAATGGGATGTAGTGACTGAGGGGTGTGTGACGTGATAACTGAGGGGAATGGGATGTAGTGACTGAGGGGTGTGTGACGTGATAACTGAGGGGAGTGAGATGTCGTGACTGAGGGGTGTGTGACGTGATAACTGAGGGGAATGGGATGTAGTGACTGAGGGGTGAGTGACGTGATAACTGAGGGCAATCGGATGTAGTGACTGAGGGGTGTGTGACGTGATAACTGAGGGGAATGAGATGTAGTGACTGAGGGGTGTGTGACGTGATAACTGAGGGGAATGGGATGTAGGGACTGAGGGGCATGTGATGTAATAACTGAGAGGAATGGGATGTAATGACTGAGGGGCGTGTGACGTTATAACTGAGGGGAGTGAGATGTAGTGACTGAGGGGTGTGTGACGTGATAACTGAGGGGAATGGGATGTGTGACTGAGGGGCGTGTGACGTGATAACTGAGGGGAATGGGATGTAGTGACTGAGGCGTGTGTGACGTGATAACTGAGGGGAGTGAGATGTAGCGACTGAGGGGTGTGTGACGTGATAACTGATGGGAATGGGATGTAGTGTCTGAGGGGTCTGTGACGTGATAACTGAGGGGAATGGGATGTAGTGACTGAGGGGCGTGTGACGTGATAACTGAGGGGAGTGAGATGTAGTGACTGAGGGGTGTGTGACGTGATAACTGAGGGGAATGGGATGTAGTGACTGAGGGGCGTGTGACGTGATAACTGAGGGGAATGGGATGTAGTGACTGAGGGGCGTGTGACGTGATAACTGAGGGGAGTGAGATGTAGTGACTGAGGGGTGTGTGACGTGATAACTGAGGGGAATGGGATGTAGTGACTGTGGGGCATGTGACGTGATAACTGAGGGGAATGGGATGTAGTGACTGAGGGGTGTGTGACGTGATAACTGAGGGGAGTGGGATGTAGTGACTGAGGGGTGTGTGACGTGATAACTGAGGGGAATGGGATGTAGTGACTGAGGGGTGTGTGACGTGATAACTGAGGGGAATGGGATGTAGTGACTGAGGGGTGTGTGACGTGATAACTGAGGGGAATGGGATGTAGTGACTGAGGGGTGTGTGACGTGATAACTGAGGGGAATGGGATGTTGTGACTGAGGGGTGTGTGACGTGATAACTGAGGGGAATGGGATGTAGTGACTGAGGGGTGTGTGACGTGATAACTGAGGGGAGTGAGATGTAGTGACTGAGGGGTGTGTGACGTGATAACTGAGGGGAATGGGATGTAGTGACTGAGGGGTGTGTCACGTGATAACTGAGGGGAATGGGATGCAGTGACTGAGCGGTGTGTGACGTGATAACTGAGGGGAATGGGATGTAGTGACTGAGGGGTGTGTGACGTGATAACTGAGGGGAATGGGATGTAGTGACTGAGGGGTGTGTGACGTGATAACTGAGGGAAATGAGATGTAGTGACTGAGGGGTGTGTGACGTGATAACTGATGGGAATGGGATGTAGTGACTGAGGGGTGTGTGACGTGATAACTGAGGGGAGTGAGATGTAGTGACTGAGGGGTGTGTGACGTGATAACTGATGGGAATGGGATGTAGTGACTGAGGGGTGTGTGACGTGATAACTTAGGGGAATGGGATGTAGTGACTAAGGGTGTGTGACGTGATAACTGAGGGGAATGGGATGTAGTGACTGAGGGGTGTGTGACGTGATAACTGAGGGGAGTGAGATGTAGTGACTGAGGGGTGTGTGACGTGATAACTGATGGGAATGGGATGTAGTGACTGAGTGGTGTGTGACGTGATAACTGAGGGGAATGGGATGTAGTGACTGAGGGGTGTGTGACGTGATAACTGAGGGGAATGGGATGTAGTGACTGAGGGGTGTGTGACGTGATAACTGAGGGGAGTGAGATGTAGTGACTGAGGGGTGTGTGACGTGATAACTGAGGGGAATGGGATGTAGTGACTGAGGGGTGTGTGACGTGATAACTGAGGGGAGTGAGATGTAGTGACTGAGGGGTGTGTGACGTGATAACTGAGGGGAGTGAGATGTAGTGACTGAGGGGTGTGTGACGTGATAACTGAGGGGAATGGGATGTAGTGACTGAGGGGTGTGTGACGTGATAACTGAGGGGAATGGGATGTAGTGACTAAGGGTGTGTGACGTGATAACTGAGGGGAATGGGATGTAGTGACTGAGGGGTGTGTGACGTGATAACTGAGGGGAGTGAGATGTAGTGACTGAGGGGTGTGTGACGTGATAACTGATGGGAATGGGATGTAGTGACTGAGTGGTGTGTGACGTGATAACTGAGGGGAATGGGATGTAGTGACTGAGGGGTGTGTGACGTGATAACTGAGGGGAGTGAGATGTAGTGACTGAGGGGTGTGTGACGTGATAACTGAGGGGAGTGAGGTGTAGTGACTGAGGGGCGTGTGACGTGATAACTGAGGGGAATGGGATGTAGTGACTGTGGGGCATGTGACGTGATAACTGAGGGGAATGGGATGTAGTGACTGAGGGGTGTGTGACGTGATAACTGAGGGGAATGGGATGTAGTGACTGAGGGGCGTGTGACGTGATAACTGAGGGGAATGGGATGTAGTGACTGAGGGGCGTGTGACGTGATAACTGAGGGGAGTGAGATGTAGTGACTGAGGGGTGTGTGACGTGATAACTGAGGGGAGTGAGATGTAGTGACTGAGGGGTGTGTGACGTGATAACTGAGGGGAGTGGGATGTAGTGACTGAGGGGTGTGTGACGTGATAACTGAGGGGAGTGAGATGTAGTGACTGAGGGGTGTGTGACGTGATAACTGAGGGGAGTGAGATGTAGTGACTGAGGGACGTGTGACGTGATAACTGAGGGGAATGGGATGTAGTGACTGAGGGGAGTGTCACGTGATAACTGAGGGGAATGGGATGTAGTGACTGAGGGGTGTGTGACGTGATAACTGAGGGAAATGAGATGTAGTGACTGAGGGGTGTGTGACGTGATAACTGAGGGGAATGGGATGTAGTGACTGAGGGGTGTGTGACGTGATAACTGAGGGAAATGAGATGTAGTGACTGAGGGGTGTGTGACGTGATAACTGATGGGAATGGGATGTAGTGACTGAGGGGTGTGTGACGTGATAACTGAGGGGAGTGAGATGTAGTGACTGAGGGGTGTGTGACGTGATAACTGATGGGAATGGGATGTAGTGACTGAGGGATGTGTGACGTGATAACTGAGGGGAATGGGATGTAGTGACTAAGGGTGTGTGACGTGATAACTGAGGGGAATGGGATGTAGTGACTGAGGGGTGTGTGACGTGATAACTGAGGGGAGTGAGATGTAGTGACTGAGGGGTGTGTGACGTGATAACTGATGGGAATGGGATGTAGTGACTGAGTGGTGTGTGACGTGATAACTGAGGGGAATGGGATGTAGTGACTGAGGGGTGTGTGACGTGATAACTGATGGGAATGGGATGTAGTGACTGAGTGGTGTGTGACGTGATAACTGAGGGGAATGGGATGTAGTGACTGAGGGGTGTGTGACGTGATAACTGAGGGGAGTGAGATGTAGTGACTGAGGGGTGTGTGACGTGATAACTGAGGGGAATGGGATGTAGTGACTGAGGGGTGTGTGACGTGATAACTGAGGGGAGTGAGATGTAGTGACTGAGGGGTGTGTGACGTGATAACTGAGGGGAATGGGATGTAGTGACTGAGGGGTGTGTGACGTGATAACTGAGGGGAGTGAGATGTAGTGACTGAGGGGTGTGTGACGTGATAACTGATGGGAATGGGATGTAGTGACTGAGTGGTGTGTGACGTGATAACTGAGGGGAATGGGATGTAGTGACTGAGGGGTGTGTGACGTGATAACTGAGGGGAATGGGATGTAGTGACTGAGGGGTGTGTGACATGATAACTGAGGGGAGTGAGATGTCGTGACTGAGGGGTGTGTGACGTGATAACTGAGGGGAATGGGATGTAGTGACTGAGGGGTGAGTGACGTGATAACTGAGGGCAATCGGATGTAGTGACTGAGGGGTGTGTGACGTGATAACTGAGGGGAATGAGAAGTAGTGACTGAGGGGTGTGTGACGTGATAACTGAGGGGAATGGGATGTAGGGACTGAGGGGCATGTGATGTAATAACTGAGAGGAATGGGATGTAATGACTGAGGGGCGTGTGACGTTATAACTGAGGGGAGTGAGATGCAGTGACTGAGGGGTGTGTGACGTGATAACTGAGGGGAATGGGATGTGTGACTGAGGGGCGTGTGACGTGATAACTGAGGGGAATGGGATGTAGTGACTGAGGCGTGTGTGACGTGATAACTGAGGGGAGTGAGATGTAGCGACTGAGGGGTGTGTGACGTGATAACTGATGGGAATGGGATGTAGTGTCTGAGGGGTCTGTGACGTGATAACTGAGGGGAATGGGATGTAGTGACTGAGGGGCGTGTGACGTGATAACTGAGGGGAGTGAGATGTAGTGACTGAGGGGTGTGTGACGTGATAACTGAGGGGAGTGAGATGTAGTGACTGAGGGGTGTGTGACGTGATAACTGAGGGGAGTGGGATGTAGTGACTGAGGGGTGTGTGACGTGATAACTGAGGGGAGTGAGATGTAGTGACTGAGGGGCGTGTGACGTGATAACTGAGGGGAATGGGATGTAGTGACTGAGGGGTGTGTGACGTGATAACTGAGGGGAGTGGGATGTAGTGACTGAGGGGTGTGTGACGTGATAACTGAGGGGAATGGGATGTAGTGACTGTGGGGCATGTGACGTGATAACTGAGGGGAATGGGATGTAGTGACTGAGGGCTGTGTGACGTGATAACTGAGGGGAGTGGGATGTAGTGACTGAGGGGTGTGTGACATGATAACTGAGGGGAATGGGATGTAGTGACTGAGGGGTGTGTGACGTGATAACTGAGGGGAATGGGATGTAGTGACTGAGGGGCGTGTGACGTGATAACTGAGGGGAGTGAGATGTAGTGACTGAGGGGTGTGTGACGTGATAACTGAGGGGAATGGGATGTAGTGACTGAGGGGCGTGTGACGTGATAACTGAGGGGAATGGGATGTAGTGACTGAGGGGTGTGTGACGTGATAACTGAGGGGAATGGGATGTAGTGACTGAGGGGTGTGTGACGTGATAACTGAGGGGAGTGAGATGTAGTGACTGAGGGGTGTGTGACGTGATAACTGAGGGGAATGGGATGTAGTGACTGAGGGGTGTGTGACGTGATAACTGAGGGGAGTGAGATGTAGTGACTGAGGGGTGTGTGACGTGATAACTGAGGGGAATGGGATGTAGTGACTGAGGGGTGTGTGACGTGATAACTGAGGGGAGTGAGATGTAGTGACTGAGGGGTGTGTGACGTGATAACTGATGGGAATGGGATGTAGTGACTGAGTGGTGTGTGACGTGATAACTGAGGGGAATGGGATGTAGTGACTGAGGGGTGTGTGACGTGATAACTGAGGGGAATGGGATGTAGTGACTGAGGGGTGTGTGACGTGATAACTGAGGGGAGTGAGATGTCGTGACTGAGGGGTGTGTGACGTGATAACTGAGGGGAATGGGATGTAGTGACTGAGGGGTGAGTGACGTGATAACTGAGGGCAATCGGATGTAGTGACTGAGGGGTGTGTGACGTGATAACGGAGGGGAATGAGATGTAGTGACTGAGGGGTGTGTGACGTGATAACTGAGGGGAATGGGATGTAGGGACTGAGGGGCATGTGATGTAATAACTGAGAGGAATGGGATGTAATGACTGAGGGGCGTGTGACGTTATAACTGAGGGGAGTGAGATGTAGTGACTGAGGGGTGTGTGACGTGATAACTGAGGGGAATGGGATGTGTGACTGAGGGGCGTGTGACGTGATAACTGAGGGGAATGGGATGTAGTGACTGAGGCGTGTGTGACGTGATAACTGAGGGGAGTGAGATGTAGCGACTGAGGGGTGTGTGACGTGATAACTGATGGGAATGGGATGTAGTGTCTGAGGGGTCTGTGACGTGATAACTGAGGGGAATGGGATGTAGTGACTGAGGGGCGTGTGACGTGATAACTGAGGGGAGTGAGATGTAGTGACTGAGGGGTGTGTGACGTGATAACTGAGGGGAATGGGATGTAGTGACTGAGGGGCGTGTGACGTGATAACTGAGGGGAATGGGATGTAGTGACTGAGGGGCGTGTGACGTGATAACTGAGGGGAGTGAGATGTAGTGACTGAGGGGTGTGTGACGTGATAACTGAGGGGAATGGGATGTAGTGACTGTGGGGCATGTGACGTGATAACTGAGGGGAATGGGATGTAGTGACTGAGGGGTGTGTGACGTGATAACTGAGGGGAGTGGGATGTAGTGACTGAGGGGTGTGTGACGTGATAACTGAGGGGAATGGGATGTAGTGACTGAGGGGTGTGTGACGTGATAACTGAGGGGAATGGGATGTAGTGACTGAGGGGTGTGTGACGTGATAACTGAGGGGAATGGGATGTAGTGACTGAGGGGTGTGTGACGTGATAACTGAGGGGAATGGGATGTAGTGACTGAGGGGTGTGTCACGTGATAACTGAGGGGAATGGGATGTAGTGACTGAGGGGTGTGTGACGTGATAACTGAGGGGAGTGAGATGTAGTGACTGAGGGGTGTGTGACGTGATAACTGAGGGGAATGGGATGTAGTGACTGAGGGGTGTGTCACGTGATAACTGAGGGGAATGGGATGTAGTGACTGAGCGGTGTGTGACGTGATAACTGAGGGGAATGGGATGTAGTGACTGAGGGGTGTGTGACGTGATAACTGAGGGGAATGGGATGTAGTGACTGAGGGGTGTGTGACGTGATAACTGAGGGAAATGAGATGTAGTGACTGAGGGGTGTGTGACGTGATAACTGATGGGAATGGGATGTAGTGACTGAGGGGTGTGTGACGTGATAACTGAGGGGAGTGAGATGTAGTGACTGAGGGGTGTGTGACGTGATAACTGATGGGAATGGGATGTAGTGACTGAGGGGTGTGTGACGTGATAACTTAGGGGAATGGGATGTCGTGACTAAGGGTGTGTGACGTGATAACTGAGGGGAATGGGATGTAGTGACTGAGGGGTGTGTGACGTGATAACTGAGGGGAGTGAGATGTAGTGACTGAGGGGTGTGTGACGTGATAACTGATGGGAATGGGATGTAGTGACTGAGTGGTGTGTGACGTGATAACTGAGGGGAATGGGATGTAGTGACTGAGGGGTGTGTGACGTGATAACTGAGGGGAATGGGATGTAGTGACTGAGGGGTGTGTGACGTGATAACTGAGGGGAGTGAGATGTAGTGACTGAGGGGTGTGTGACGTGATAACTGAGGGGAATGGGATGTAGTGACTGAGGGGTGTGTGACGTGATAACTGAGGGGAGTGAGATGTAGTGACTGAGGGGTGTGTGACGTGATAACTGAGGGGAGTGAGATGTAGTGACTGAGGGGTGTGTGACGTGATAACTGAGGGGAATGGGATGTAGTGACTGAGGGGAGTGTCACGTGATAACTGAGGGGAATGGGATGTAGTGACTGAGCGGTGTGTGACGTGATAACTGAGGGGAATGGGATGTAGTGACTGAGGGGTGTGTGACGTGATAACTGAGGGAAATGAGATGTAGTGACTGAGGGGTGTGTGACGTGATAACTGATGGGAATGGGATGTAGTGACTGAGGGGTGTGTGACGTGATAACTGAGGGAAATGAGATGTAGTGACTGAGGGGTGTGTGACGTGATAACTGAGGGGAATGGGATGTAGTGACTGAGGGGTGTGTGACGTGATAACTGAGGGAAATGAGATGTAGTGACTGAGGGGTGTGTGACGTGATAACTGATGGGAATGGGATGTAGTGACTGAGGGGTGTGTGACGTGATAACTGAGGGGAGTGAGATGTAGTGACTGAGGGGTGTGTGACGTGATAACTGATGGGAATGGGATGTAGTGACTGAGGGATGTGTGACGTGATAACTGAGGGGAATGGGATGTAGTGACTAAGGGTGTGTGACGTGATAACTGAGGGGAATGGGATGTAGTGACTGAGGGGTGTGTGACGTGATAACTGAGGGGAGTGAGATGTAGTGACTGAGGGGTGTGTGACGTGATAACTGATGGGAATGGGATGTAGTGACTGAGTGGTGTGTGACGTGATAACTGAGGGGAATGGGATGTAGTGACTGAGGGGTGTGTGACGTGATAACTGATGGGAATGGGATGTAGTGACTGAGTGGTGTGTGACGTGATAACTGAGGGGAATGGGATGTAGTGACTGAGGGGTGTGTGACGTGATAACTGAGGGGAGTGAGATGTAGTGACTGAGGGGTGTGTGACGTGATAACTGAGGGGAATGGGATGTAGTGACTGAGGGGTGTGTGACGTGATAACTGAGGGGAGTGAGATGTAGTGACTGAGGGGTGTGTGACGTGATAACTGAGGGGAATGGGATGTAGTGACTGAGGGGTGTGTGACGTGATAACTGAGGGGAGTGAGATGTAGTGACTGAGGGGTGTGTGACGTGATAACTGATGGGAATGGGATGTAGTGACTGAGTGGTGTGTGACGTGATAACTGAGGGGAATGGGATGTAGTGACTGAGGGGTGTGTGACGTGATAACTGAGGGGAATGGGATGTAGTGACTGAGGGGTGTGTGACATGATAACTGAGGGGAGTGAGATGTCGTGACTGAGGGGTGTGTGACGTGATAACTGAGGGGAATGGGATGTAGTGACTGAGGGGTGAGTGACGTGATAACTGAGGGCAATCGGATGTAGTGACTGAGGGGTGTGTGACGTGATAACTGAGGGGAATGAGAAGTAGTGACTGAGGGGTGTGTGACGTGATAACTGAGGGGAATGGGATGTAGGGACTGAGGGGCATGTGATGTAATAACTGAGAGGAATGGGATGTAATGACTGAGGGGCGTGTGACGTTATAACTGAGGGGAGTGAGATGCAGTGACTGAGGGGTGTGTGACGTGATAACTGAGGGGAATGGGATGTGTGACTGAGGGGCGTGTGACGTGATAACTGAGGGGAATGGGATGTAGTGACTGAGGCGTGTGTGACGTGATAACTGAGGGGAGTGAGATGTAGCGACTGAGGGGTGTGTGACGTGATAACTGATGGGAATGGGATGTAGTGTCTGAGGGGTCTGTGACGTGATAACTGAGGGGAATGGGATGTAGTGACTGAGGGGCGTGTGACGTGATAACTGAGGGGAGTGAGATGTAGTGACTGAGGGGTGTGTGACGTGATAACTGAGGGGAGTGAGATGTAGTGACTGAGGGGTGTGTGACGTGATAACTGAGGGGAGTGGGATGTAGTGACTGAGGGGTGTGTGACGTGATAACTGAGGGGAGTGAGATGTAGTGACTGAGGGGCGTGTGACGTGATAACTGAGGGGAATGGGATGTAGTGACTGAGGGGTGTGTGACGTGATAACTGAGGGGAGTGGGATGTAGTGACTGAGGGGTGTGTGACGTGATAACTGAGGGGAATGGGATGTAGTGACTGTGGGGCATGTGACGTGATAACTGAGGGGAATGGGATGTAGTGACTGAGGGCTGTGTGACGTGATAACTGAGGGGAGTGGGATGTAGTGACTGAGGGGTGTGTGACATGATAACTGAGGGGAATGGGATGTAGTGACTGAGGGGTGTGTGACGTGATAACTGAGGGGAATGGGATGTAGTGACTGAGGGGCGTGTGACGTGATAACTGAGGGGAGTGAGATGTAGTGACTGAGGGGTGTGTGACGTGATAACTGAGGGGAATGGGATGTAGTGACTGAGGGGCGTGTGACGTGATAACTGAGGGGAATGGGATGTAGTGACTGAGGGGTGTGTGACGTGATAACTGAGGGGAATGGGATGTAGTGACTGAGGGGTGTGTGACGTGATAACTGAGGGGAGTGAGATGTAGTGACTGAGGGGTGTGTGACGTGATAACTGAGGGGAATGGGATGTAGTGACTGAGGGGTGTGTGACGTGATAACTGAGGGGAGTGAGATGTAGTGACTGAGGGGTGTGTGACGTGATAACTGAGGGGAATGGGATGTAGTGACTGAGGGGTGTGTGACGTGATAACTGAGGGGAGTGAGATGTAGTGACTGAGGGGTGTGTGACGTGATAACTGATGGGAATGGGATGTAGTGACTGAGTGGTGTGTGACGTGATAACTGAGGGGAATGGGATGTAGTGACTGAGGGGTGTGTGACGTGATAACTGAGGGGAATGGGATGTAGTGACTGAGGGGTGTGTGACGTGATAACTGAGGGGAGTGAGATGTCGTGACTGAGGGGTGTGTGACGTGATAACTGAGGGGAATGGGATGTAGTGACTGAGGGGTGAGTGACGTGATAACTGAGGGCAATCGGATGTAGTGACTGAGGGGTGTGTGACGTGATAACGGAGGGGAATGAGATGTAGTGACTGAGGGGTGTGTGACGTGATAACTGAGGGGAATGGGATGTAGGGACTGAGGGGCATGTGATGTAATAACTGAGAGGAATGGGATGTAATGACTGAGGGGCGTGTGACGTTATAACTGAGGGGAGTGAGATGTAGTGACTGAGGGGTGTGTGACGTGATAACTGAGGGGAATGGGATGTGTGACTGAGGGGCGTGTGACGTGATAACTGAGGGGAATGGGATGTAGTGACTGAGGCGTGTGTGACGTGATAACTGAGGGGAGTGAGATGTAGCGACTGAGGGGTGTGTGACGTGATAACTGATGGGAATGGGATGTAGTGTCTGAGGGGTCTGTGACGTGATAACTGAGGGGAATGGGATGTAGTGACTGAGGGGCGTGTGACGTGATAACTGAGGGGAGTGAGATGTAGTGACTGAGGGGTGTGTGACGTGATAACTGAGGGGAATGGGATGTAGTGACTGAGGGGCGTGTGACGTGATAACTGAGGGGAATGGGATGTAGTGACTGAGGGGCGTGTGACGTGATAACTGAGGGGAGTGAGATGTAGTGACTGAGGGGTGTGTGACGTGATAACTGAGGGGAATGGGATGTAGTGACTGTGGGGCATGTGACGTGATAACTGAGGGGAATGGGATGTAGTGACTGAGGGGTGTGTGACGTGATAACTGAGGGGAGTGGGATGTAGTGACTGAGGGGTGTGTGACGTGATAACTGAGGGGAATGGGATGTAGTGACTGAGGGGTGTGTGACGTGATAACTGAGGGGAATGGGATGTAGTGACTGAGGGGTGTGTGACGTGATAACTGAGGGGAATGGGATGTAGTGACTGAGGGGTGTGTGACGTGATAACTGAGGGGAATGGGATGTAGTGACTGAGGGGTGTGTCACGTGATAACTGAGGGGAATGGGATGTAGTGACTGAGGGGTGTGTGACGTGATAACTGAGGGGAGTGAGATGTAGTGACTGAGGGGTGTGTGACGTGATAACTGAGGGGAATGGGATGTAGTGACTGAGGGGTGTGTCACGTGATAACTGAGGGGAATGGGATGTAGTGACTGAGGGGTGTGTGACGTGATAACTGAGGGGAGTGAGATGTAGTGACTGAGGGGTGTGTGACGTGATAACTGATGGGAATGGGATGTAGTGACTGAGGGGTGTGTGACGTGATAACTTAGGGGAATGGGATGTCGTGACTAAGGGTGTGTGACGTGATAACTGAGGGGAATGGGATGTAGTGACTGAGGGGTGTGTGACGTGATAACTGAGGGGAGTGAGATGTAGTGACTGAGGGGTGTGTGACGTGATAACTGATGGGAATGGGATGTAGTGACTGAGTGGTGTGTGACGTGATAACTGAGGGGAATGGGATGTAGTGACTGAGGGGTGTGTGACGTGATAACTGAGGGGAATGGGATGTAGTGACTGAGGGGTGTGTGACGTGATAACTGAGGGGAGTGAGATGTAGTGACTGAGGGGTGTGTGACGTGATAACTGAGGGGAATGGGATGTAGTGACTGAGGGGTGTGTGACGTGATAACTGAGGGGAGTGAGATGTAGTGACTGAGGGGTGTGTGACGTGATAACTGAGGGGTGTGGGATGTAGTGACTGAGGGGTGTGTGACGTGATAACTGAGGGGAGTGAGATGTAGTGACTGAGGGGTGTGTGACGTGATAACTGAGGGGAGTGAGATGTAGTGACTGAGGGGTGTGTGACGTGATAACTGAGGGGAATGGGATGTAGTGACTGAGGGGAGTGTCACGTGATAACTGAGGGGAATGGGATGTAGTGACTGAGCGGTGTGTGACGTGATAACTGAGGGGAATGGGATGTAGTGACTGAGGGGTGTGTGACGTGATAACTGAGGGAAATGAGATGTAGTGACTGAGGGGTGTGTGACGTGATAACTGATGGGAATGGGATGTAGTGACTGAGGGCTGTGTGACGTGATAACTGAGGGGAGTGAGATGTAGTGACTGAGGGGTGTGTGACGTGATAACTGATGGGAATGGGATGTAGTGACTGAGGGGTGTGTGACGTGATAACTGAGGGGAATGGGATGTAGTGACTAAGGGTGTGTGACGTGATAACTGAGGGGAATGGGATGTAGTGACTGAGGGGTGTGTGACGTGATAACTGAGGGGAGTGAGATGTAGTGACTGAGGGGTGTGTGACGTGATAACTGATGGGAATGGGATGTAGTGACTGAGTGGTGTGTGACGTGATAACTGAGGGGAATGGGATGTAGTGACTGAGGGGTGTGTGACGTGATAACTGATGGGAATGGGATGTAGTGACTGAGTGGTGTGTGACGTGATAACTGAGGGGAATGGGATGTAGTGACTGAGGGGTGTGTGACGTGATAACTGAGGGGAATGGGATGTAGTGACTGAGGGGTGTGTGACGTGATAACTGAGGGGAGTGAGATGTAGTGACTGAGGGGTGTGTGACGTGATAACTGAGGGGAATGGGATGTAGTGACTGAGGGGTGTGTGACGTGATAACTGAGGGGAGTGAGATGTAGTGACTGAGGGGTGTGTGACGTGATAACTGAGGGGAATGGGATGTAGTGACTGAGGGGTGTGTGACGTGATAACTGAGGGGAGTGAGATGTAGTGACTGAGGGGTGTGTGACGTGATAACTGATGGGAATGGGATGTAGTGACTGAGTGGTGTGTGACGTGATAACTGAGGGGAATGGGATGTAGTGACTGAGGGGTGTGTGACGTGATAACTGAGGGGAATGGGATGTAGTGACTGAGGGGTGTGTGACGTGATAACTGAGGGGAGTGAGATGTCGTGACTGAGGGGTGTGTGACGTGATAACTGAGGGGAATGGGATGTAGTGACTGAGGGGTGAGTGACGTGATAACTGAGGGGAGTGAGATGTAGTGACTGAGGGGCGTGTGACGTGATAACTGAGGGGAGTGAGATGTAGTGACTGAGGGGTGTGTGATGTGATAACTGAGGGGAGTGAGATGTCGTGACTGAGGGGTGTGTGACGTGATAACTGAGGGGAATGGGATGTAGTGACTGAGGGGCGTGTGATGTGATAACTGAGGGGAGTGAGATCTAGTGACTGAGGGGTGTGTGACGTGATAACTGAGGGGAGTGGGATGTAGTGACTGAAGGGCGTGTGATGTGATAACTGAGGGGAGTGAGATGTCGTGACTGAGGGGTGTGTGACGTGATAACTGAGGGGAGTGAGATGTAGTGACTGAGGGGTGTGTGACGTGATAACTGAGGGGAGTGAGATCTAGTGACTGAGGGGTGTGTGACGTGATAACTGAGGGGAGTGAGATCTAGTGACTGAGGGGTGTGTGACGTGATAACTGAGGGGAGTGGGATGTAGTGACTGAGGGGCGTGTGACGTGATAACTGAGGGGAGTGGGATGTAGTGACTGAGGGGCGTGTGACGTGATAACTGAGGGGAGTGAGATGTAGTGACTGAGGGGTGTGTGACGTGATAACTGAGGGGAATGGGATGTAGTGACTGAGGGGCGTGTGACGTGATAACTGAGGGGAGTGAGATGTCGTGACTGAGGGGTGTGTGACGTGATAACTGAGGGGAGTGAGATCTAGTGACTGAGGGGTGTGTGACGTGATAACTGAGGGGAGTGGGATGGAGTGACTGAGGGGCGTGTGACGTGATAACTGAGGGGAGTGGGATGTAGTGACTGAGGGGTGTGTGACGTGATAACTGAGGGGAGTGAGATGCAGTCACTGAGGGGCGTGTGACGTGATAACTGAGGGGAGTGAGATGTAGTGACTGAGGGGTGTGTGACGTGATAACTGAGGGGAATGGGATGTAGTGACTGAGGGGCGTGTGACGTGATAACTGAGGGGAGTGAGATGTAGTGACTGAGGGGTGTGTGACGTGATAACTGAGGGGAATGGGATGTAGTGACTGAGGGGTGTGTGACGTGACAACTGAGGGGAATGGGATGTAGTGACTGAGGGGTGTGTGACGTGATAACTGAGGGGAATGGGATGTAGTGACTGAGGGGCGTGTGACGTGATAACTGAGGGGAGTGAGATGTAGTGACTGAGGGGTGTGTGACGTGATAACTGAGGGGAATGGGATGTAGTGACTGAGGGGTGTGTGACGTGATAACTGAGGGGTGTGGGATGTAGTGACTGAGGGGCGTGTGACATGATAACTGAGGGGAGTGAGATGTCGTGACTGAGGGGTGTGTGACGTGATAACTGAGGGGAGTGGGATGTAGTGACTGAGGGGCGTGTGACGTGATAACTGAGGGGAGTGAGACGTAGTGACTGAGGGGTGTGTGACGTGATAACTGAGGGGTGTGGGATGTAGTGACTGAGGGGCGTGTGACGTGATAACTGAGGGGAGTGAGATGTAGTGACTGAGGGGCGTGTGACGTGATAACTGAGGGGTGTGGTATGTAGTGACTGAGGGGCGTGTGACGTGATAACTGAGGGGAGTGAGATGTAGTGACTGAGGGGTGTGTTACGTGATAACTGAGGGGTGTGGTATGTAGTGACTGAGGGGCGTGTGACGTGATAACTGAGGGGAGTGAGATGTAGTGACTGAGGGGTGTGTTACGTGATAACTGAGGGGTGTGGTATGTAGTGACTGAGGGGCGTGTGACGTGATAACTGAGGGGAATGGGATGTAGTGACTGAGGGGTGTGTGACGTGATAACTGATGGGAGTGGGATGTAGTGACTGAGGGGTGTGTGACGTGATAACTGAGGGGAGTGAGATGTAGCGACTGAGGGGTGTGTGACGTGATAACTGAGGGGAGTGAGATGTAGTGACTGAGGGGTGTGTGACGTGATAACTGAGGGGAGTGGGATGTAGTGACTGAGGGACGTGTGACGTGATAACTGAGGGGAATGGGATGTAGTGACTGAGGGGCGTGTGACGTGATAACTGAGGGGAGTGAGATGTAGTGACTGAGGGGTGTGTGACGTGATAACTGAGGGGAATGCGATGTAGTGACTGAGGGGTGTGTGACGTGATAACTGAGGGGAGAGAGATGTAGTGATTGAGGGGCGTGTGACGTTATAACTGAGGGGAGTGGGATGTAGTGACTGAGGGGTGTGTGACGTGATAACTGAGGGGAGTGGGATGTAGTGACTGAGGGGTGTGTGACGTGATAACTGAGGGGAATGGGATGTAGTGACTGAGGGGTGTGTGACGTGATAACTGAGGGGAGTGAGATGTAGCGACTGAGGGGTGTGTGACGTGATAACTGAGGGGAGTGGGATGTAGTGACTGAGGGGTGTGTGACGTGATAACTGAGGGGAGTGAGATGCAGTGACTGAGGGGTGTGTGACGTGATAACTGAGGGGAGTGAGATGTAGTGACTGAGGGGCGTGTGACGTGATAACTGAGGGGAATGAGATGTAGTGACTGAGGGGTGTGTGACGTGATAACTGAGGGGAGAGAGATGTAGTGACTGAGGGGTGTGTGACGTGATAACTGAGGGGAATGGGATGTAGTGACTGAGGGGTGTGTGACGTGATAACTGAGGGGAGTGGGATGTAGTGACTGAGGGGCATGTGACGTGAAAACTGAGAGGAGTGAGATGTAGTGACTGAGGGGCGTGTGACGTGATAACTGAGGGGAGTGAGATGTAGTGACTGAGGGGTGTGTGACGTGATAACGGAGGGGAGTGAGATGTAGTGACTGAGGGGCATGTGACGTGATAACTGAGGGGAGTGAGATGTAGTGACTGAGGGGCGTGTGACGTGATAACTGAGGGGAGTGAGATGTAGTGACTGAGGGGTGTGTGACGTGATAACTGAGGGCAATCGGATGTAGTGACTGAGGGGTGAGTGACGTGATAACTGAGGGGAATGAGATGTAGTGACTGAGGGGTGTGTGACGTGATAACTGAGGGGAATGGGATGTAGGGACTGAGGGGCGTGTGACGTGATAACTGAGGGGAATGGGATGTAATGACTGAGTGGCGTGTGACGTTATAACTGAGGGGAGTGAGATGTAGTGACTGAGGGGTGTGTGACGTGATAACTGAGGGGAATGGGATGTGTGACTGAGGGGCGTGTGACGTGATAACTGAGGGGAATGGGATGTAGTGACTGAGGGGTGTGTGACGTGATAACTGAGGGGAGTGGGATGTAGTGACTGAGGGGCGTGTGACGTGATAACTGAGGGGAATGGGATGTAGTGACTGAGGGCCGTGTGACGTGATAACTGAGGGGAATGGGATGTAGTGACTGAGGGGTGTGTGACGTGATAACTGAGGGGAATGCGATGTAGTGACTGAGGGGCGTGTGACGTGATAACTGAGGGGAATGGGATGTAGTGACTGAGGGCCGTGTGATGTGATAACTGAGGGGAGTGGGATGTAGTGACTGAGGGGCGTGTGACGTGATAACTGAGGGGAATGCGATGTAGTGACTGAGGGGCGTGTGACGTGATAACTGAGGGGAATGGGATGTAGTGACTGAGGGCCGTGTGACGTGATAACTGAGGGGAGTGGGATGTAGTGACTGAGGGGCGTGTGACGTGATAACTGAGGGGAGTGAGATGTAGTGACTGAGGGGCGTGTGACGTGATAACTGAGGGGAGTGAGATGTAGTGACTGAGGCGTGTGTGACGTGATAACTGAGGGGAATGGGATGTAGTGACTGAGGGGAGTGTGACGTGATAACTGAGTGGAGTGAGATGTAGTGACTGAGAGGCGTGTGACGTGATAACTGAGGGGAGTGAGATGTAGTGACTGAGGGGCGTGTGACATGATAACTGAGGGGAGTGAGATGTAGTGACTGAGGGGTGTGTGACGTGATAACTGAGGGGAGTGAGATGTAGTGACTGAGGGGTGTGTGACGTGATAACTGAGGGGAATGGGATGTAGTGACTGAGGGGCATGTGAAGTGATAACTGAGGGGTGTGGTATGTAGTGACTGAGGGGCATGTGACGTGATAACTGAGGGGAATGGGATGTAGTGACTGAGGGGCGTGTGACGTGATAACTGAGGGGAGTGAGATGTAGTGACTGAGGGGTGTGTGACGTGATAACTGAGGGGAGTGAGATGTAGCGACTGAGGGGTGTGTGACGTGATAACTGATGGGAATGGGATGTAGTGTCTGAGGGGTCTGTGACGTGATAACTGAGGGGAATGCGATGTAGTGACTGAGGGGCGTGTGACGTGATAACTGAGGGGAGTGAGATGTAGTGACTGAGGGGTGTGTGACGTGATAACTGAGGGGAGTGAGATGTAGTGACTGAGGGGTGTGTGACGTGATAACTGAGGGGAGTGGGATGTAGTGACTGAGGGGTGTGTGATGTGATAACTGAGGGGAGTGAGATGTAGTGACTGAGGGGTGTGTGACGTAATAACTGAGGGGAATGCGATGTAGTGACTGAGGGGCGTGTGACGTGATAACTGAGGGGAGTGAGATGTAGTGACTGAGGGGTGTGTGACGTGATAACTGAGGGGAGTGAGGTGTAGTGACTGAGGGGCGTGTGACGTGATAACTGAGGGGAATGGGATGTAGTGACTGTGGGGCATGTGACGTGATAACTGAGGGGAATGGGATGTAGTGACTGAGGGGTGTGTGACGTGATAACTGAGGGGAATGGGATGTAGTGACTGAGATGCGTGTGACGTGATAACTGAGGGGAATGGGATGTAGTGACTGAGGGGCGTGTGACGTGATAACTGAGGGGAGTGAGATGTAGTGACTGAGGGACGTGTGACGTGATAACTGAGGGGAATGGGATGTAGTGACTGAGGGGAGTGTCACGTGATAACTGAGGGGAATGGGATGTAGTGACTGAGGGGTGTGTGACGTGATAACTGAGGGAAATGAGATGCAGTGACTGAGGGGTGTGTGACGTGATAACTGAGGGGAATGGGATGTAGTGACTGAGGGGTGTGTGACGTGATAACTGAGGGAAATGAGATGTAGTGACTGAGGGGTGTGTGACGTGATAACTGATGGGAATGGGATGTAGTGACTGAGGGGTGTGTGACGTGATAACTGAGGGGAGTGAGATGTAGTGACTGAGGGGTGTGTGACGTGATAACTGATGGGAATGGGATGTAGTGACTGAGGGGTGTGTGACGTGATAACTGAGGGGAATGGGATGTAGTGACTAAGGGTGTGTGACGTGATAACTGAGGGGAATGGGATGTAGTGACTGAGGGGTGTGTGACGTGATAACTGAGGGGAGTGAGATGTAGTGACTGAGGGGTGTGTGACGTGATAACTGATGGGAATGGGATGTAGTGACTGAGTGGTGTGTGACGTGATAACTGAGGGGAATGGGATGTAGTGACTGAGGGGTGTGTGACGTGATAACTGAGGGGAGTGAGATGTAGTGACTGAGGGGTGTGTGACGTGATAACTGAGGGGAGTGAGGTGTAGTGACTGAGGGGCGTGTGACGTGATAACTGAGGGGAGTGAGATGTAGTGACTGAGGGACGTGTGACGTGATAACTGAGGGGAATGGGATGTAGTGACTGAGGGGAGTGTCACGTGATAACTGAGGGGAATGGGATGTAGTGACTGAGGGGTGTGTGACGTGATAACTGAGGGAAATGAGATGTAGTGACTGAGGGGTGTGTGACGTGATAACTGAGGGGAATGGGATGTAGTGACTGAGGGGTGTGTGACGTGATAACTGAGGGAAATGAGATGTAGTGACTGAGGGGTGTGTGACGTGATAACTGATGGGAATGGGATGTAGTGACTGAGGGGTGTGTGACGTGATAACTGAGGGGAGTGAGATGTAGTGACTGAGGGGTGTGTGACGTGATAACTGATGGGAATGGGATGTAGTGACTGAGGGGTGTGTGACGTGATAACTGAGGGGAATGGGATGTAGTGACTAAGGGTGTGTGACGTGATAACTGAGGGGAATGGGATGTAGTGACTGAGGGGTGTGTGACGTGATAACTGAGGGGAGTGAGATGTAGTGACTGAGGGGTGTGTGACGTGATAACTGATGGGAATGGGATGTAGTGACTGAGTGGTGTGTGACGTGATAACTGAGGGGAATGGGATGTAGTGACTGAGGGGTGTGTGACGTGATAACTGATGGGAATGGGATGTAGTGACTGAGTGGTGTGTGACGTGATAACTGAGGGGAATGGGATGTAGTGACTGAGGGGTGTGTGACGTGATAACTGAGGGGAGTGAGATGTAGTGACTGAGGGGTGTGTGACGTGATAACTGAGGGGAATGGGATGTAGTGACTGAGGGGTGTGTGACGTGATAACTGAGGGGAGTGAGATGTAGTGACTGAGGGGTGTGTGACGTGATAACTGAGGGGAATGGGATGTAGTGACTGAGGGGTGTGTGACGTGATAACTGAGGGGAGTGAGATGTAGTGACTGAGGGGTGTGTGACGTGATAACTGATGGGAATGGGATGTAGTGACTGAGCGGTGTGTGACGTGATAACTGAGGGGAATGGGATGTAGTGACTGAGGGGTGTGTGACGTGATAACTGAGGGGAATGGGATGTAGTGACTGAGGGGTGTGTGACATGATAACTGAGGGGAGTGAGATGTCGTGACTGAGGGGTGTGTGACGTGATAACTGAGGGGAATGGGATGTAGTGACTGAGGGGTGAGTGACGTGATAACTGAGGGCAATCGGATGTAGTGACTGAGGGGTGTGTGACGTGATAACTGAGGGGAATGAGATGTAGTGACTGAGGGGTGTGTGACGTGATAACTGAGGGGAATGGGATGTAGGGACTGAGGGGCATGTGATGTAATAACTGAGAGGAATGGGATGTAATGACTGAGGGGCGTGTGACGTTATAACTGAGGGGAGTGAGATGCAGTGACTGAGGGGTGTGTGACGTGATAACTGAGGGGAATGGGATGTGTGACTGAGGGGCGTGTGACGTGATAACTGAGGGGAATGGGATGTAGTGACTGAGGCGTGTGTGACGTGATAACTGAGGGGAGTGAGATGTAGCGACTGAGGGGTGTGTGACGTGATAACTGATGGGAATGGGATGTAGTGTCTGAGGGGTCTGTGACGTGATAACTGAGGGGAATGGGATGTAGTGACTGAGGGGCGTGTGACGTGATAACTGAGGGGAGTGAGATGTAGTGACTGAGGGGTGTGTGACGTGATAACTGAGGGGAGTGAGATGTAGTGACTGAGGGGTGTGTGACGTGATAACTGAGGGGAGTGGGATGTAGTGACTGAGGGGTGTGTGACGTGATAACTGAGGGGAGTGAGATGTAGTGACTGAGGGGCGTGTGACGTGATAACTGAGGGGAATGGGATGTAGTGACTGAGGGGCGTGTGACGTGATAACTGAGGGGAGTGAGATGTAGTGACTGAGGGTTGTGTGACGTGATAACTGAGGGGAATGGGATGTAGTGACTGAGGGGTGTGTGACGTGATAACTGAGGGGAGTGAGATGTAGTGACTGAGGGGTGTGTGACGTGATAACTGAGGGGAATGGGATGTAGTGACTGAGGGGTGTGTGACGTGATAACTGAGGGGAGTGAGATGTAGTGACTGAGGGGTGTGTGACGTGATAACTGATGGGAATGGGATGTAGTGACTGAGTGGTGTGTGACGTGATAACTGAGGGGAATGGGATGTAGTGACTGAGGGGTGTGTGACGTGATAACTGAGGGGAATGGGATGTAGTGACTGAGGGGTGTGTGACGTGATAACTGAGGGGAGTGAGATGTCGTGACTGAGGGGTGTGTGACGTGATAACTGAGGGGAATGGGATGTAGTGACTGAGGGGTGAGTGACGTGATAACTGAGGGCAATCGGATGTAGTGACTGAGGGGTGTGTGACGTGATAACTGAGGGGAATGAGATGTAGTGACTGAGGGGTGTGTGACGTGATAACTGAGGGGAATGGGATGTAGGGACTGAGGGGCATGTGATGTAATAACTGAGAGGAATGGGATGTAATGACTGAGGGGCGTGTGACGTTATAACTGAGGGGAGTGAGATGTAGTGACTGAGGGGTGTGTGACGTGATAACTGAGGGGAATGGGATGTGTGACTGAGGGGCGTGTGACGTGATAACTGAGGGGAATGGGATGTAGTGACTGAGGCGTGTGTGACGTGATAACTGAGGGGAGTGAGATGTAGCGACTGAGGGGTGTGTGACGTGATAACTGATGGGAATGGGATGTAGTGTCTGAGGGGTCTGTGACGTGATAACTGAGGGGAATGGGATGTAGTGACTGAGGGGCGTGTGACGTGATAACTGAGGGGAGTGAGATGTAGTGACTGAGGGGTGTGTGACGTGATAACTGAGGGGAATGGGATGTAGTGACTGAGGGGCGTGTGACGTGATAACTGAGGGGAGTGAGATGTAGTGACTGAGGGGTGTGTGACGTGATAACTGAGGGGAATGGGATGTAGTGACTGTGGGGCATGTGACGTGATAACTGAGGGGAATGGGATGTAGTGACTGAGGGGTGTGTGACGTGATAACTGAGGGGAGTGGGATGTAGTGACTGAGGGGTGTGTGACGTGATAACTGAGGGGAATGGGATGTAGTGACTGAGGGGTGTGTGACGTGATAACTGAGGGGAATGGGATGTAGTGACTGAGGGGTGTGTGACGTGATAACTGAGGGGAATGGGATGTAGTGACTGAGGGGTGTGTGACGTGATAACTGAGGGGAATGGGATGTAGTGACTGAGGGGTGTGTCACGTGATAACTGAGGGGAATGGGATGTAGTGACTGAGGGGTGTGTGACGTGATAACTGAGGGGAGTGAGATGTAGTGACTGAGGGGTGTGTGACGTGATAACTGAGGGGAATGGGATGTAGTGACTGAGGGGTGTGTCACGTGATAACTGAGGGGAATGGGATGTAGTGACTGAGCGGTGTGTGACGTGATAACTGAGGGGAATGGGATGTAGTGACTGAGGGGTATGTGACGTGATAACTGAGGGGAATGGGATGTCGTGACTGAGGGGTGTGTGACGTGATAACTGAGGGAAATGAGATGTAGTGACTGAGGGGTGTGTGACGTGATAACTGATGGGAATGGGATGTAGTGACTGAGGGGTGTGTGACGTGATAACTGAGGGGAGTGAGATGTAGTGACTGAGGGGTGTGTGACGTGATAACTGATGGGAATGGGATGTAGTGACTGAGGGGTGTGTGACGTGATAACTTAGGGGAATGGGATGTAGTGACTAAGGGTGTGTGACGTGATAACTGAGGGGAATGGGATGTAGTGACTGAGGGGTGTGTGACGTGATAACTGAGGGGAGTGAGATGTAGTGACTGAGGGGTGTGTGACGTGATAACTGATGGGAATGGGATGTAGTGACTGAGTGGTGTGTGACGTGATAACTGAGGGGAATGGGATGTAGTGACTGAGGGGTGTGTGACGTGATAACTGAGGGGAATGGGATGTAGTGACTGAGGGGTGTGTGACGTGATAACTGAGGGGAGTGAGATGTAGTGACTGAGGGGTGTGTGACGTGATAACTGAGGGGAATGGGATGTAGTGACTGAGGGGTGTGTGACGTGATAACTGAGGGGAGTGAGATGTAGTGACTGAGGGGTGTGTGACGTGATAACTGAGGGGAATGGGATGTAGTGACTGAGGGGTGTGTGACGTGATAACTGAGGGGAGTGAGATGTAGTGACTGAGGGGTGTGTGACGTGATAACTGAGGGGAATGGGATGTAGTGACTGAGGGGTGTCTGATGTGATAACTGAGGGGAGTGAGATGTAGTGACTGAGGGGTGTGTGACGTGATAACTGATGGGAATGGGATGTAGTGACTGAGTGGTGTGTGACGTGATAACTGAGGGGAATGGGATGTAGTGACTGAGGGGTGTGTGACGTGATAACTGAGGGGAATGGGATGTAGTGACTGAGGGGTGTGTGACGTGATAACTGAGGGGAGTGAGATGTCGTGACTGAGGGGTGTGTGACGTGATAACTGAGGGGAATGGGATGTAGTGACTGAGGGGTGAGTGACGTGATAACTGAGGGCAATCGGATGTAGTGACTGAGGGGTGAGTGACGTGATAACTGAGGGGAATGAGATGTAGTGACTGAGGGGTGTGTGACGTGATAACTGAGGGGAATGGGATGTAGGGACTGAGGGGCATGTGATGTAATAACTGAGAGGAATGGGATGTAATGACTGAGGGGTGTGTGACGTGATAACTGAGGGGAATGGGATGTAGTGACTGAGGGGTGTGTGACGTTATAACTGAGGGGAGTGAGATGTAGTGACTGAGGGGTGTGTGACGTGATAACTGAGGGGAATGGGATGTGTGACTGAGGGGCGTGTGGCGTGATAACTGAGGGGAATGGGATGTAGTGACTGAGGGGTGTGTGACGTGATCACTGAGGGGAGTGAGATGTAGTGACTGAGGGGTGTGTGACGTGATAACTGAGGGAAGTGAGATGTAGTGACTGAGGGGTGTGTGACGTGATAACTGATGGGAATGGGATGTAGTGACTGAGGGGTGTGTGACGTGATAACTTAGGGGAATGGGATGTAGTGACTAAGGGTGTGTGACGTGATAACTGAGGGGAATGGGATGTAGTGACTGAGGGGTGTGTGACGTGATAACTGAGGGGAGTGAGATGTAGTGACTGAGGGGTGTGTGACGTGATAACTGATGGGAATGGGATGTAGTGACTGAGTGGTGTGTGACGTGATAACTGAGGGGAATGGGATGTAGTGACTGAGGGGTGTGTGACGTGATAACTGAGGGGAATGGGATGTAGTGACTGAGGGGTGTGTGACGTGATAACTGAGGGGAGTGAGATGTAGTGACTGAGGGGTGTGTGACGTGATAACTGAGGGGAATGGGATGTAGTGACTGAGGGGTGTGTGACGTGATAACTGAGGGAAATGAGATGTAGTGACTGAGGGGTGTGTGACGTGATAACTGAGGGAAATGAGATGTAGTGACTGAGGGGTGTGTGACGTGATAACTGAGGGGAGTGAGATGTAGTGACTGAGGGGTGTGTGACGTGATAACTGATGGGAATGGGATGTAGTGACTGAGTGGTGTGTGACGTGATAACTGAGGGGAATGGGATGTAGTGACTGAGGGGTGTGTGACGTGATAACTGAGGGGAATGGGATGTAGTGACTGAGGGGTGTGTGACGTGATAACTGAGGGGAGTGAGATGTAGTGACTGAGGGGTGTGTGACGTGATAACTGAGGGGAATGGGATGTAGTGACTGAGGGGTGTGTGACGTGATAACTGAGGGGAGTGAGATGTAGTGACTGAGGGGTGTGTGACGTGATAACTGAGGGGAATGGGATGTAGTGACTGAGGGGTGTGTGACGTGATAACTGAGGGGAGTGAGATGTAGTGACTGAGGGGTGTGTGACGTGATAACTGAGGGGAATGGGATGTAGTGACTGAGGGGTGTCTGATGTGATAACTGAGGGGAGTGAGATGTAGTGACTGAGGGGTGTGTGACGTGATAACTGATGGGAATGGGATGTAGTGACTGAGTGGTGTGTGACGTGATAACTGAGGGGAATGGGATGTAGTGACTGAGGGGTGTGTGACGTGATAACTGAGGGGAATGGGATGTAGTGACTGAGGGGTGTGTGACGTGATAACTGAGGGGAGTGAGATGTCGTGACTGAGGGGTGTGTGACGTGATAACTGAGGGGAATGGGATGTAGTGACTGAGGGGTGAGTGACGTGATAACTGAGGGCAATCGGATGTAGTGACTGAGGGGTGAGTGACGTGATAACTGAGGGGAATGAGATGTAGTGACTGAGGGGTGTGTGACGTGATAACTGAGGGGAATGGGATGTAGGGACTGAGGGGCATGTGATGTAATAACTGAGAGGAATGGGATGTAATGACTGAGGGGTGTGTGACGTGATAACTGAGGGGAATGGGATGTAGTGACTGAGGGGTGTGTGACGTTATAACTGAGGGGAGTGAGATGTAGTGACTGAGGGGTGTGTGACGTGATAACTGAGGGGAATGGGATGTGTGACTGAGGGGCGTGTGGCGTGATAACTGAGGGGAATGGGATGTAGTGACTGAGGGGTGTGTGACGTGATCACTGAGGGGAGTGAGATGTAGTGACTGAGGGGTGTGTGACGTGATCACTGAGGGGAGTGAGATGTAGTGACTGAGGGGTGTGTGACATGATAACTGAGGGGAGTGAGATGTAGTGACTGAGGGGTGTGTGACGTGATAACTGAGGGGAATGGGATGTAGTGACTGAGGGGTGTGTGACGTGATAACTGAGGGGAGTGGGATGCAGTGACTGAGGGGTGTGTGACGTGATAACTGAGGGGAGTGAGATGTAGTGACTGAGGGGTGTGTGACGTGATAACTGAGGGGAGTGAGATGTAGTGACTGAAGGGTGTGTGACGTGATAACTGAGGGGAATGGGATGTAGTGACTGAGGGGTGTGTGACGTGATAACTGAGGGGAATGGGATGCAGTGACTGAGGGGCGTGTGACGTGATAACTGAGGGGAGTGAGATGTAGTGACTGAGGGGCGTGTGACGTGATAACTGAGGGGAATGAGATGTAGTGACTGAGGGGTGTGTGACGTGATAACTGAGGGTAGAGAGATGTAGTGATTGAGGGGTGTGTGACGTGATAACTGAGGGGAATGGGATGTAGTGACTGAGGGGTGTGTGACGTGATAACTGAGGGGAGTGAGATGTAGTGACTGAGGGGTGTGTGACGTGATAACTGAGGGGAGTGGGATGTAGTGACTGAGGGGTGTGTGACGTGATAACTGAGGGGAGTGAGATGCAGTGACTGAGGGGTGTGTGACGTGATAACTGAGGGGAGTGAGATGTAGTGACTGAGGGGCGTGTGACGTGATAACTGAGGGGAGTGAGATGTAGTGACTGAGGGGTGTGTGACGTGATAACTGAGGGGAGAGAGATGTAGTGACTGAGGGGTGTGTGACGTGATAACTGAGGGGAATGGGATGTAGTGACTGAGGGGTGTGTGACGTGATAACTGAGGGGAGTGGGATGTAGTGACTGAGGGGCATGTGACGTGATAACTGAGAGGAGTGAGATGTAGTGACTGAGGGGCGTGTGACGTGATAACTGAGGGGAGTGAGATGTAGTGACTGAGGGGTGTGTGACGTGATAACTGAGGGCAATCGGATGTAGTGACTGAGGGGTGAGTGACGTGATAACTGAGGGGAATGAGATGTAGTGACTGAGGGGTGTGTGACGTGATAACTGAGGGGAATGGGATGTAGGGACTGAGGGGCGTGTGATGTAATAACTGAGGGGAATGGGATGTAATGACTGAGGGGCGTGTGACGTTATAACTGAGGGGAGTGAGATGTAGTGACTGAGGGGTGTGTGACGTGATAACTGAGGGGAATGGGATGTGTGACTGAGGGGCGTGTGACGTGATAACTGAGGGGAATGGGATGTAGTGACTGAGGGGTGTGTGACGTGATAACTGAGGGGAGTGAGATGTAGTGACTGAGGGGTGTGTGACGTGATAACTGAGGGGAGTGAGATGTAGTGACTGAGGCTTGTGTGACGTGATAACTGAGGGGAGTGAGATATAGCGACTGAGGGGTGTGTGACGTGATAACTGATGGGAATGGGATGTAGTGTCTGAGGGGTCTGTGACGTGATAACTGAGGGGAATGGGATGTAGTGACTGAGGGGCGTGTGACGTGATAACTGAGGGGAGTGAGATGTAGTGACTGAGGGGTGTGTGACGTGATAACTGAGGGGAGTGAGATGTAGTGACTGAGGGGTGTGTGACGTGATAACTGAGGGGAGTGGGATGTAGTGACTGAGGGGTGTGTGACGTGATAACTGAGGGGAGTGAGATGTAGTGACTGAGGGGCGTGTGACGTGATAACTGAGGGGAATGAGATGTAGTGACTGAGGGGTGTGTGACGTGATAACTGAGGGGAGTGAGATGTAGTGACTGAGGGGTGTGTGACGTGATAACTGAGGGGAATGGGATGTAGTGACTGTGGGGCATGTGACGTGATAACTGAGGGGAATGGGATGTAGTGACTGAGGGGTGTGTGACGTGATAACTGAGGGGAGTGGGATGTAGTGACTGAGGGGTGTGTGACGTGATAACTGAGGGGAATGGGATGTAGTGACTGAGGGGTGTGTGACGTGATAACTGAGGGGAATGGGATGTGTGACTGAGGGGCGTGTGACGTGATAACTGAGGGGAATGGGATGTAGTGACTGAGGGGTGTGTGACGTGATAACTGAGGGGAGTGAGATGTAGTGACTGAGGGGTGTGTGACGTGATAACTGAGGGGAGTGAGATGTAGTGACTGAGGCTTGTGTGACGTGATAACTGAGGGGAGTGAGATATAGCGACTGAGGGGTGTGTGACGTGATAACTGATGGGAATGGGATGTAGTGTCTGAGGGGTCTGTGACGTGATAACTGAGGGGAATGGGATGTAGTGACTGAGGGGCGTGTGACGTGATAACTGAGGGGAGTGAGATGTAGTGACTGAGGGGTGTGTGACGTGATAACTGAGGGGAGTGAGATGTAGTGACTGAGGGGTGTGTGACGTGATAACTGAGGGGAGTGGGATGTAGTGACTGAGGGGTGTGTGACGTGATAACTGAGGGGAGTGAGATGTAGTGACTGAGGGGCGTGTGACGTGATAACTGAGGGGAATGAGATGTAGTGACTGAGGGGTGTGTGACGTGATAACTGAGGGGAGTGAGATGTAGTGACTGAGGGGTGTGTGACGTGATAACTGAGGGGAATGGGATGTAGTGACTGTGGGGCATGTGACGTGATAACTGAGGGGAATGGGATGTAGTGACTGAGGGGTGTGTGACGTGATAACTGAGGGGAGTGGGATGTAGTGACTGAGGGGTGTGTGACGTGATAACTGAGGGGAATGGGATGTAGTGACTGAGGGGTGTGTGACGTGATAACTGAGGGGAATGGGATGTAGTGACTGAGGGGTGTGTGACGTGATAACTGAGGGGAATGGGATGTCGTGACTGAGGGGTGTGTGACGTGATAACTGAGGGGAATGGGATGTAGTGACTGAGGGGTGTGTGACGTGATAACTGAGGGGAATGGGATGTAGTGACTGAGGGGTGTGTGACGTGATAACTGAGGGGAGTGAGATGTAGTGACTGAGGGGTGTGTGACATGATAACTGAGGGGAATGGGATGTAGTGACTGAGGGGTGTGTCACGTGATAACTGAGGGGAAATGGATGTAGTGACTGAGCGGTGTGTGACGTGATAACTGAGGGGAATGGGATGTAGTGACTGAGGGGTGTGTGACGTGATAACTGAGGGGAATGGGATGTAGTGACTGAGGGGTGTGTGACGTGATAACTGAGGGAAATGAGATGTAGTGACTGAGGGGTGTGTGACGTGATAACTGATGGGAATGGGATGTAGTGACTGAGGGGTGTGTGACGTGATAACTGAGGGGAGTGAGATGTAGTGACTGAGGGGTGTGTGACGTGATAACTGATGGGAATGGGATGTAGTGACTGAGGGGTGTGTGACGTGATAACTGAGGGGAATGGGATGTAGTGACTAAGGGTGTGTGACGTGATAACTGAGGGGAATGGGATGTAGTGACTGAGGGGTGTGTGACGTGATAACTGAGGGGAGTGAGATGTAGTGACTGAGGGGTGTGTGACGTGATAACTGATGGGAATGGGATGTAGTGACTGAGTGGTGTGTGACGTGATAACTGAGGGGAATGGGATGTAGTGACTGAGGGGTGTGTGACGTGATAACTGAGGGGAATGGGATGTAGTGACTGAGGGGTGTGTGACGTGATAACTGAGGGGAGTGAGATGTAGTGACTGAGGGGTGTGTGACGTGATAACTGAGGGGAATGGGATGTAGTGACTGAGGGGTGTGTGACGTGATAACTGAGGGGAGTGAGATGTAGTGACTGAGGGGTGTGTGACGTGATAACTGAGGGGAGTGAGATGTAGTGACTGAGGGGTGTGTGACGTGATAACTGAGGGGAATGGGATGTAGTGACTGAGGGGTGTGTGACGTGATAACTGAGGGGAGTGAGATGTAGTGACTGAGGGGTGTGTGACGTGATAACTGAGGGGAATGGGATGTAGTGACTGAGGGGCGTGTGACGTGATAACTCAGGGGAGTGAGATGTAGTGACTGAGGGGTGTGTGACGTGATAACTGAGGGGAATGGGATGTAGTGACTGAGGGGTGTGTGACGTGATAACTGAGGGGAGTGAGATGTAGTGACTGAGGGGTGTGTGACGTGATAACTGATGGGAATGGGATGTAGTGACTGAGTGGTGTGTGACGTGATAACTGAGGGGAATGGGATGTAGTGACTGAGGGGTGTGTGACGTGATAACTGAGGGGAATGGGATGTAGTGACTGAGGGGTGTGTGACGTGATAACTGAGGGGAGTGAGATGTCGTGACTGAGGGGTGTGTGACGTGATAACTGAGGGGAATGGGATGTAGTGACTGAGGGGTGAGTGACATGATAACTGAGGGCAATCGGATGTAGTGACTGAGGGGTGAGTGACGTGATAACTGAGGGGAATGAGATGTAGTGACTGAGGGGTGTGTGACGTGATAACTGAGGGGAATGGGATGTAGGGACTGAGGGGCATGTGATGTAATAACTGAGAGGAATGGGATGTAGTGACTGAGGCGTGTGTGACGTGATAACTGAGGGGAGTGAGATGTAGCGACTGAGGGGTGTGTGACGTGATAACTGATGGGAATGGGATGTAGTGTCTGAGGGGTCTGTGACGTGATAACTGAGGGGAATGGGATGTAGTGACTGAGGGGCGTGTGACGTGATAACTGAGGGGAGTGAGATGTAGTGACTGAGGGGTGTGTGACGTGATAACTGAGGGGAGTGAGATGTAGTGACTGAGGGGTGTGTGACGTGATAACTGAGGGGAATGGGATGTAGTGACTGTGGGGCATGTGACGTGATAACTGAGGGGAATGGGATGTAGTGACTGAGGGGTGTGTGACGTGATAACTGAGGGGAGTGGGATGTAGTGACTGAGGGGTGTGTGACATGATAACTGAGGGGAATGGGATGTAGTGACTGAGGGGTGTGTGACGTGATAACTGAGGGGAATGGGATGTAGTGACTGAGGGGCGTGTGACGTGATAACTGAGGGGAGTGAGATGTAGTGACTGAGGGGTGTGTGACGTGATAACTGAGGGGAATGGGATGTAGTGACTGAGGGGCGTGTGACGTGATAACTGAGGGGAATGTGATGTAGTGACTGAGGGGCGTGTGACGTGATAACTGAGGGGAATGGGATGTAGTGACTGAGGGGCGTGTGACGTGATAACTGAGGGGAGTGAGATGTAGTGACTGAGGGGTGTGTGACGTGATAACTGAGGGGAATGGGATGTAGTGACTGTGGGGCATGTGACGTGATAACTGAGGGGAATGGGATGTAGTGACTGAGGGGTGTGTGACGTGATAACTGAGGGGAGTGGGATGTAGTGACTGAGGGGTGTGTGACGTGATAACTGAGGGGAATGGGATGTAGTGACTGAGGGGTGTGTGACGTGATAACTGAGGGGAATGGGATGTAGTGACTGAGGGGTGTGTGGCGTGATAACTGAGGGGAATGGGATGTAGTGACTGAGGGGTGTGTGACGTGATAACTGAGGGGAATGGGATGTAGTGACTGAGGGGTGTGTGACGTGATAACTGAGGGGAATGGGATGTAGTGACTGAGGGGTGTGTGACGTGATAACTGAGGGGAGTGAGATGTAGTGACTGAGGGGTGTGTGACGTGATAACTGAGGGGAATGGGATGTAGTGACTGAGGGGTGTGTCACGTGATAACTGAGGGGAATGGGATGTAGTGACTGAGCGGTGTGTGACGTGATAACTGAGGGGAATGGGATGTAGTGACTGAGGGGTGTGTGACGTGATAACTGAGGGGAATGGGATGTAGTGACTGAGGGGTGTGTGACGTGATAACTGAGGGAAATGAGATGTAGTGACTGAGGGGTGTGTGACGTGATAACTGATGGGAATGGGATGTAGTGACTGAGGGGTGTGTGACGTGATAACTGAGGGGAGTGAGATGTAGTGACTGAGGGGTGTGTGACGTGATAACTGATGGGAATGGGATGTCGTGACTGAGGGGTGTGTGACGTGATAACTGAGGGGAATGGGATGTAGTGACTAAGGGTGTGTGACGTGATAACTGAGGGGAATGGGATGTAGTGACTGAGGGGTGTGTGACGTGATAACTGAGGGGAGTGAGATGTAGTGACTGAGGGGTGTGTGACGTGATAACTGATGGGAATGGGATGTAGTGACTGAGTGGTGTGTGACGTGATAACTGAGGGGAGTGAGATGTAGTGACTGAGGGGTGTGTGACGTGATAACTGAGGGGAATGGGATGTAGTGACTGAGGGGTGTGTGACGTGATAACTGAGGGGAGTGAGATGTAGTGACTGAGGGGTGTGTGACGTGATAACTGAGGGGAATGGGATGTAGTGACTGAGGGGTGTGTGACGTGATAACTGAGGGGAGTGAGATGTAGTGACTGAGGGGTGTGTGACGTGATAACTGATGGGAATGGGATGTAGTGACTGAGTGGTGTGTGACGTGATAACTGAGGGGAATGGGATGTAGTGACTGAGGGGTGTGTGACGTGATAACTGAGGGGAATGGGATGTAGTGACTGAGGGGTGTGTGACGTGATAACTGAGGGGAGTGAGATGTCGTGACTGAGGGGTGTGTGACGTGATAACTGAGGGGAATGGGATGTGTGACTGAGGGGCGTGTGACGTGATAACTGAGGGGAATGGGATGTAGTGACTGAGGGGTGTGTGACGTGATCACTGAGGGGAGTGAGATGTAGTGACTGAGGGGTGTGTGTCGTGATCACTGAGGGGAGTGAGATGTAGTGACTGAGGGGTGTGTGACGTGATAACTGAGGGGAGTGAGATGTAGTGACTGAGGGGTGTGTGACGTGATAACTGAGGGGAATGGGATGTAGTGACTGAGGGGTGTGTGACGTGATAACTGAGGGGAGTGGGATGCAGTGACTGAGGGGTGTGTGACGTGATAACTGAGGGGAGTGAGATGTAGTGACTGAGGGGTGTGTGACGTGATAACTGAGGGGAGTGAGATGTAGTGACTGAGGGGTGTGTGACGTGATAACTGAGGGGAATGGGATGTAGTGACTGAGGGGTGTGTGACGTGATAACTGAGGGGAATGGGATGCAGTGACTGAGGGGTGTGTGACGTGATAACTGAGGGGAATGGGATGCAGTGACTGAAGGGCGTGTGACGTGATAACTGAGGGGAGTGAGATGTAGTGACTGAGGGGTGTGTGACGTGATAACTGAGGGGAATGGGATGCAGTGACTGAGGGGCGTGTGACGTGATAACTGAGAGGAATGGGATGTAGTGACTGAGGGGCGTGTGACGTGATAACTGAGAGGAATGGGATGTAGTGACTGAGGGGCGTGTGACGTGATAACTGAGAGGAATGGGATGTAGTGACTGAGGGGCGTGTGACGTGATAACTGAGGGGAGTGAGATGTAGTGACTGAGGGGCGTGTGACGTGATAACTGAGGTGAGTGAGATGTAGTGACTGAGGGGTGTGTGACGTGATAACTGAGGGGAGTGAGATGTCGTGACTGAGGGGTGTGTGACGTGATAACTGAGGGGAATGGGATGTAGTGACTGAGGAGCGTGTGACGTGATAACTGAGGGGAGTGGGATGTAGTGACTGAGGGGTGTGTGACGTGATAACTGAGGGGAATGGGATGTAGTGACTGAGGGGTGTGTGACGTGATAACTGAGGGGAATGGGATGTAGTGACTAAGGGTGTGTGACGTGATAACTGAGGGGAATGGGATGTAGTGACTGAGGGGTGTGTGACGTGATAACTGAGGGGAGTGAGATGTAGTGACTGAGGGGTGTGTGACGTGATAACTGATGGGAATGGGATGTAGTGACTGAGTGGTGTGTGACGTGATAACTGAGGGGAATGGGATGTAGTGACTGAGGGGTGTGTGACGTGATAACTGAGGGGAATGGGATGTAGTGACTGAGGGGTGTGTGACGTGATAACTGAGGGGAGTGAGATGTCGTGACTGAGGGGTGTGTGACGTGATAACTGAGGGGAATGGGATGTAGTGACTGAGGGGTGAGTGACATGATAACTGAGGGGAATGGGATGTAGTGACTGAGGGGTGAGTGACGTGATAACTGAGGGGAATGAGATGTAGTGACTGAGGGGTGTGTGACGTGATAACTGAGGGGAATGGGATGTAGGGACTGAGGGGCATGTGATGTAATAACTGAGAGGAATGGGATGTAATGACTGAGGGGCGTGTGACGTTATAACTGAGGGGAGTGAGATGTAGTGACTGAGGGGTGTGTGACGTGATAACTGAGGGGAATGGGATGTGTGACTGAGGGGCGTGTGACGTGATAACTGAGGGGAATGGGATGTAGTGACTGAGGCGTGTGTGACGTGATAACTGAGGGGAGTGAGATGTAGCGACTGAGGGGTGTGTGACGTGATAACTGATGGGAATGGGATGTAGTGTCTGAGGGGTCTGTGACGTGATAACTGAGGGGAATGGGATGTAGTGACTGAGGGGCGTGTGACGTGATAACTGAGGGGAGTGAGATGTAGTGACTGAGGGGTGTGTGACGTGATAACTGAGGGGAATGGGATGTATTGACTGTGGGGCATGTGACGTGATAACTGAGGGGAATGGGATGTAGTGACTGAGGGGTGTGTGACGTGATAACTGAGGGGAGTGGGATGTAGTGTCTGAGGGGTGTGTGACGTGATAACTGAGGGGAATGGGATGTAGTGACTGAGGGGTGTGTGACGTGATAACTGAGGGGAATGGGATGTAGTGACTGAGGGGTGTGTGACGTGATAACTGAGGGGAATGGGATGTAGTGACTGAGGGGTGTGTGACGTGATAACTGAGGGGAATGGGATGTAGTGACTGAGGGGTGTGTGACGTGATAACTGAGGGGAATGGGATGTAGTGACTGAGGGGTGTGTGACGTGATAACTGAGGGGAGTGAGATGTAGTGACTGAGGGGTGTGTGACGTGATAACTGAGGGGAATGGGATGTAGTGACTGAGGGGTGTGTCACGTGATAACTGAGGGGAATGGGATGTAGTGACTGAGCGGTGTGTGACGTGATAACTGAGGGGAATGGGATGTAGTGACTGAGGGGTGTGTGACGTGATAACTGAGGGGAGTGAGATGTAGTGACTGAGGGGTGTGTGACGTGATAACTGATGGGAATGGGATGTAGTGACTGAGGGGTGTGTGACGTGATAACTGAGGGGAATGGGATGTAGTGACTAAGGGTGTGTGACGTGATAACTGAGGGGAATGGGATGTAGTGACTGAGGGGTGTGTGACGTGATAACTGAGGGGAGTGAGATGTAGTGACTGAGGGGTGTGTGACGTGATAACTGATGGGAATGGGATGTAGTGACTGAGTGGTGTGTGACGTGATAACTGAGGGGAATGGGATGTAGTGACTGAGGGGTGTGTGACGTGATAACTGAGGGGAATGGGATGTAGTGACTGAGGGGTGTGTGACGTGATAACTGAGGGGAGTGAGATGTAGTGACTGAGGGGTGTGTGACGTGATAACTGAGGGGAATGGGATGTAGTGACTGAGGGGTGTGTGACGTGATAACTGAGGGGAGTGAGATGTAGTGACTGAGGGGTGTGTGACGTGATAACTGAGGGGAATGGGATGTAGTGACTGAGGGGTGTGTGACGTGATAACTGAGGGGAGTGTGATGTAGTGACTGAGGGGTGTGTGACGTGATAACTGAGGGGAATGGGATGTAGTGACTGAGGGGTGTGTGACGTGATAACTGAGGGGTGTGAGATGTAGTGACTGAGGGGCATGTGACGTGATAACTGAGGGGAATGGGATGTAGTGACTGAGGGGCGTGTGACGTAATAACTGAGGGGAATGGGATGTAGTGACTGAGGGGCGTGTGACGTGATAACTGAGGGGAATGGGATGTAGTGACTGAGGGGTGTGTGACGTGATAACTGAGGGGAGTGAGATGTAGTGACTGAGGGGCATGTGACGTGATAACTGAGGGGAATGGGATGTAGTGACTGAGGGGCGTGTGACGTGATAACTGAGGGGAGTGGGATGTAGTGACTGAGCGGTGTGAGACGTGATAACTGAGGGGAGTGAGATGTAGTGACTGAGGGGCGTGTGACGTGATAACTGAGGGGAGTGGGATGTAGTGACTGAGGGGTGTGTGACGTGATAACTGAGGGGAGTGAGATGTAGTGACTGAGGGGCATGTGACGTGATAACTGAGGGGAGTGAGATGTAGTGACTGAGGGGCATGTGACGTGATAACTGAGGGGAGTGAGATGTAGTGACTGAGGGGCGTGTGACGTGATAACTGAGGGGAATGGGATGTAGTGACTGAGGAGCGTGTGACGTGATAACTGAGGGGAATGGGATGTAGTGACTCAGGGGTGTGTGACGTGATAACTGAGGGGAGTGAGATGTAGTGACTGAGGGGCGTGTGACGTGATAACTGAGGGGAGTGAGATGTAGTGACTGAGGGGTGTGTGACGTGATAACTGAGGGGAATGGAATGTAGTGACTGAGGGGCGTGTGACGTGATAACTGAGGGGAGTGAGATGTAGTGACTGAGGGGCGTGTGACGTGATAACTGAGGGGAGTGAGATGTAGTGACTGAGGGGTGTGTGACGTGATAACTGAGGGGAATGGAATGTAGTGACTGAGGGGTGTGTGACGTGATAACTGAGGGGAGTGAGAGGTAGTGACTGAGGGGTGTGTGACGTGATAACTGATGGGAATGGGATGTAGTGACTGAGGGGTGTGTGACGTGATAACTGAGGGGAATGGGATGTAGTGACTAAGGGTGTGTGACGTGATAACTGAGGGGAATGGGATGTAGTGACTGAGGGGTGTGTGACGTGATAACTGAGGGGAGTGAGATGTAGTGACTGAGGGGTGTGTGACGTGATAACTGATGGGAATGGGATGTAGTGACTGAGTGGTGTGTGACGTGATAACTGAGGGGAGTGAGATGTAGTGACTGAGGGGTGTGTGACGTGATAACTGAGGGGAATGGGATGTAGTGACTGAGGGGTGTGTGACGTGATAACTGAGGGTAGTGAGATGTAGTGACTGAGGGGTGTGTGACGTGATAACTGAGGGGAATGGGATGTAGTGACTGAGGGGTGTGTGACGTGATAACTGAGGGGAGTGAGATGTAGTGACTGAGGGGTGTGTGACGTGATAACTGATGGGAATGGGATGTAGTGACTGAGTGGTGTGTGACGTGATAACTGAGGGGAGTGAGATGGAGTGACTGAGGGGTGTGTGACGTGATAACTGAGGGGAGTGAGATGTAGTGACTGAGGGGTGTGTGACGTGATAACTGAGGGGAATGGGATGTAGTGACTGAGGGGTGTGTGACGTGATAACTGAGGGGAGTGGGATGCAGTGACTGAGGGGTGTGTGACGTGATAACTGAGGGGAGTGAGATGTAGTGACTGAGGGGTGTGTGACGTGATAACTGAGGGGTGTGAGATGTAGTGACTGAAGGGGTGTGTGACGTGATAACTGAGGGGAGTGAGATGTAGTGACTGAGGGGCGTGTGACGTGATAACTGAGGGGAATGGGATGTAGTGACTGAGGGGTGTGTGACGTGATAACTGAGGGGAATGGGATGCAGTGACTGAGGGGTGTGTGACGTGATAACTGAGGGGAATGGGATGCAGTGACTGAAGGGCGTGTGACGTGATAACTGAGGGGAGTGAGATGTAGTGACTGAGGGGTGTGTGACGTGATAACTGAGGGGAATGGGATGCAGTGACTGAGGGGCGTGTGACGTGATAACTGAGAGGAATGGGATGTAGTGACTGAGGGGCGTGTGACGTGATAACTGAGGGGAGTGAGATGTAGTGACTGAGGGGCGTGTGACGTGATAACTGAGGTGAGTGAGATGTAGTGACTGAGGGGTGTGTGACGTGATAACTGAGGGGAGTGAGATGTCGTGACTGAGGGGTGTGTGACGTGATAACTGAGGGGAATGGGATGTAGTGACTGAGGGGCGTGTGACGTGATAACTGAGGGGAGTGGGATGTAGTGACTGAGGGGTGTGTGACGTGATAACTGAGGGGAATGGGATGTAGTGACTGAGGGGTGTGTGACGTGATAACTGAGGGGAATGGGATGTAGTGACTAAGGGTGTGTGACGTGATAACTGAGGGGAATGGGATGTAGTGACTGAGGGGTGTGTGACGTGATAACTGAGGGGAGTGAGATGTAGTGACTGAGGGGTGTGTGACGTGATAACTGATGGGAATGGGATGTAGTGACTGAGTGGTGTGTGACGTGATAACTGAGGGGAATGGGATGTAGTGACTGAGGGGTGTGTGACGTGATAACTGAGGGGAATGGGATGTAGTGACTGAGGGGTGTGTGACGTGATAACTGAGGGGAGTGAGATGTAGTGACTGAGGGGTGTGTGACGTGATAACTGAGGGGAATGGGATGTAGTGACTGAGGGGTGTGTGACGTGATAACTGAGGGGAGTGAGATGTAGTGACTGAGGGGTGTGTGACATGATAACTGAGGGGAATGGGATGTAGTGACTGAGGGGTGTGTGACGTGATAACTGAGGGGAGTGAGATGTAGTGACTGAGGGGTGTGTGACGTGATAACTGACGGGAATGGGATGTAGTGACTGAGGGGCGTGTGACGTGATAACTGAGGGGAGTGAGATGTAGTGACTGAGGGGTGTGTGACGTGATAACTGAGGGGAATGGGATGTAGTGACTGAGGGGTGTGTGACGTGATAACTGAGGGGAGTGAGATGTAGTGACTGAGGGGTGTGTGACGTGATAACTGATGGGAATGGGATGTAGTGACTGAGTGGTGTGTGACGTGATAACTGAGGGGAATGGGATGTAGTGACTGAGGGGTGTGTGACGTGATAACTGAGGGGAATGGGATGTAGTGACTGAGGGGTGTGTGACGTGATAACTGAGGGGAGTGAGATGTCGTGACTGAGGGGTGTGTGACGTGATAACTGAGGGGAATGGGATGTAGTGACTGAGGGGTGAGTGACATGATAACTGAGGGCAATCGGATGTAGTGACTGAGGGGTGAGTGACGTGATAACTGAGGGGAATGAGATGTAGTGACTGAGGGGTGTGTGACGTGATAACTGAGGGGAATGGGATGTAGGGACTGAGGGGCATGTGATGTAATAACTGAGAGGAATGGGATGTAATGACTGAGGGGCGTGTTACGTTATAACTGAGGGGAGTGAGATGTAGTGACTGAGGGGTGTGTGACGTGATAACTGAGGGGAATGGGATGTGTGACTGAGGGGCGTGTGACGTGATAACTGAGGGGAATGGGATGTAGTGACTGAGGCGTGTGTGACGTGATAACTGAGGGGAGTGAGATGTAGCGACTGAGGGGTGTGTGACGTGATAACTGATGGGAATGGGATGTAGTGTCTGAGGGGTCTGTGACGTGATAACTGAGGGGAATGGGATGTAGTGACTGAGGGGCGTGTGACGTGATAACTGAGGGGAGTGAGATGTAGTGACTGAGGGGTGTGTGACGTGATAACTGAGGGGAGTGAGATGTAGTGACTGAGGGGTGTGTGACGTGATAACTGAGGGGAGTGGGATGTAGTGACTGAGGGGTGTGTGACGTGATAACTGAGGGGAGTGAGATGTAGTGACTGAGGGGCATGTGACGTGATAACTGAGGGGAATGGGATGTAGTGACTGAGGGGTGTGTGACGTGATAACTGAGGGGAGTGGGATGTAGTGACTGAGGGGTGTGTGACGTGATAACTGAGGGGAATGGGATGTAGTGACTGTGGGGCATGTGACGTGATAACTGAGGGGAATGGGATGTAGTGACTGAGGGGTGTGTGACGTGATAACTGAGGGGAGTGGGATGTAGTGACTGAGGGGTGTGTGACATGATAACTGAGGGGAATGGGTTGTAGTGACTGAGGGGTGTGTGACGTGATAACTGAGGGGAATGGGATGTAGTGACTGAGGGGCGTGTGACGTGATAACTGAGGGGAGTGAGATGTAGTGACTGAGGGGTGTGTGACGTGATAACTGAGGGGAATGGGATGTATTGACTGTGGGGCATGTGACGTGATAACTGAGGGGAATGGGATGTAGTGACTGAGGGGTGTGTGACGTGATAACTGAGGGGAGTGGGATGTAGTGACTGAGGGGTGTGTGACGTGATAACTGAGGGGAATGGGATGTAGTGACTGAGGGGTGTGTGACGTGATAACTGAGGGGAATGGGATGTAGTGACTGAGGGGTGTGTGACGTGATAACTGAGGGGAATGGGATGTAGTGACTGAGGGGTGTGTGACGTGATAACTGAGGGGAATGGGATGTAGTGACTGAGGGGTGTGTGACGTGATAACTGAGGGGAATGGGATGTAGTGACTGAGGGGTGTGTGACGTGATAACTGAGGGGAGTGAGATGTAGTGACTGAGGGGTGTGTGACGTGATAACTGAGGGGAATGGGATGTAGTGACTGAGGGGTGTGTCACGTGATAACTGAGGGGAATGGGATGTAGTGACTGAGCGGTGTGTGACGTGATAACTGAGGGGAATGGGATGTAGTGACTGAGGGGTGTGTGACGTGATAACTGAGGGGAATGGGATGTAGTGACTGAGGGGTGTGTGACGTGATAACTGAGGGAAATGAGATGTAGTGACTGAGGGGTGTGTGACGTGATAACTGATGGGAATGGGATGTAGTGACTGAGGGGTGTGTGACGTGATAACTGAGGGGAGTGAGATGTAGTGACTGAGGGGTGTGTGACGTGATAACTGATGGGAATGGGATGTAGTGACTGAGGGGTGTGTGACGTGATAACTGAGGGGAATGGGATGTAGTGACTAAGGGTGTGTGACGTGATAACTGAGGGGAATGGGATGTAGTGACTGAGGGGTGTGTGACCTGATAACTGAGGGGAGTGAGATGTAGTGACTGAGGGGTGTGTGACGTGATAACTGATGGGAATGGGATGTAGTGACTGAGTGGTGTGTGACGTGATAACTGAGGGGAATGGGATGTAGTGACTGAGGGGTGTGTGACGTGATAACTGAGGGGAATGGGATGTAGTGACTGAGGGGTGTGTGACGTGATAACTGAGGGGAGTGAGATGTAGTGACTGAGGGGTGTGTGACGTGATAACTGAGGGGAATGGGATGTAGTGACTGAGGGGTGTGTGACGTGATAACTGAGGGGAGTGAGATGTAGTGACTGAGGGGTGTGTGACGTGATAACTGAGGGGAATGGGATGTAGTGACTGAGGGGTGTGTGACGTGATAACTGAGGGGAGTGAGATGTAGTGACTGAGGGGTGTGTGACGTGATAACTGAGGGGAATGGGATGTAGTGACTGAGGGGTGTGTGACGTGATAACTGAGGGGTGTGAGATGTAGTGACTGAGGGGCATGTGACGTGATAACTGAGGGGAATGGGATGTAGTGACTGAGGGGCGTGTGACGTGATAACTGAGGGGAATGGGATGTAGTGACTGAGGGGCGTGTGACGTGATAACTGAGGGGAATGGGATGTAGTGACTGAGGGGCATGTGACGTGATAACTGAGGGGAGTGAGATGTAGTGACTGAGGGGCATGTGACGTGATAACTGAGGGGAATGGGATGTAGTGACTAAGGGTGTGTGACGTGATAACTGAGGGGAATGGGATGTAGTGACTGAGGGGTGTGTGACGTGATAACTGAGGGGAGTGAGATGTAGTGACTGAGGGGTGTGTGACGTGATAACTGATGGGAATGGGATGTAGTGACTGAGTGGTGTGTGACGTGATAACTGAGGGGAATGGGATGTAGTGACTGAGGGGTGTGTGACGTGATAACTGAGGGGAATGGGATGTAGTGACTGAGGGGTGTGTGACGTGATAACTGAGGGGAGTGAGATGTAGTGACTGAGGGGTGTGTGACGTGATAACTGAGGGGAATGGGATGTAGTGACTGAGGGGTGTGTGACGTGATAACTGAGGGGAGTGAGATGTAGTGACTGAGGGGTGTGTGACATGATAACTGAGGGGAATGGGATGTAGTGACTGAGGGGTGTGTGACGTGATAACTGAGGGGAGTGAGATGTAGTGACTGAGGGGTGTGTGACGTGATAACTGACGGGAATGGGATGTAGTGACTGAGGGGCGTGTGACGTGATAACTGAGGGGAGTGAGATGTAGTGACTGAGGGGTGTGTGACGTGATAACTGAGGGGAATGGGATGTAGTGACTGAGGGGTGTGTGACGTGATAACTGAGGGGAGTGAGATGTAGTGACTGAGGGGTGTGTGACGTGATAACTGATGGGAATGGGATGTAGTGACTGAGTGGTGTGTGACGTGATAATTGAGGGGAATGGGATGTAGTGACTGAGGGGTGTGTGACGTGATAACTGAGGGGAATGGGATGTAGTGACTGAGGGGTGTGTGACGTGATAACTGAGGGGAGTGAGATGTCGTGACTGAGGGGTGTGTGACGTGATAACTGAGGGGAATGGGATGTAGTGACTGAGGGGTGAGTGACATGATAACTGAGGGCAATCGGATGTAGTGACTGAGGGGTGAGTGACGTGATAACTGAGAGGAATGAGATGTAGTGACTGAGGGGTGTGTGACGTGATAACTGAGGGGAATGGGATGTAGGGACTGAGGGGCATGTGATGTAATAACTGAGAGGAATGGGATGTAATGACTGAGGGGCGTGTGACGTTATATCTGAGGGGAGTGAGATGTAGTGACTGAGGGGTGTGTGACGTGATAACTGAGGGGAATGGGATGTGTGACTGAGGGGCGTGTGACGTGATAACTGAGGGGAATGGGATGTAGTGACTGAGGCGTGTGTGACGTGATAACTGAGGGGAGTGAGATGTAGCGACTGAGGGGTGTGTGACGTGATAACTGATGGGAATGGGATGTAGTGTCTGAGGGGTCTGTGACGTGATAACTGAGGGGAATGGGATGTAGTGACTGAGGGGCGTGTGACGTGATAACTGAGGGGAGTGAGATGTAGTGACTGAGGGGTGTGTGACGTGATAACTGAGGGGAGTGAGATGTAGTGACTGAGGGGTGTGTGACGTGATAACTGAGGGGAGTGGGATGTAGTGACTGAGGGGTGTGTGACGTGATAACTGAGGGGAGTGAGATGTAGTGACTGAGGGGCATGTGACGTGATAACTGAGGGGAATGGGATGTAGTGACTGAGGGGTGTGTGACGTGATAACTGAGGGGAGTGGGATGTAGTGACTGAGGGGTGGGTGACGTGATAACTGAGGGGAATGGGATGTAGTGACTGTGGGGCATGTGACGTGATAACTGAGGGGAATGGGATGTAGTGACTGAGGGGTGTGTGACGTGATAACTGAGGGGAGTGGGATGTAGTGACTGAGGGGTGTGTGACATGATAACTGAGGGGAATGGGATGTAGTGACTGAGGGGTGTGTGACGTGATAACTGAGGGGAATGGGATGTAGTGACTGAGGGGCGTGTGACGTGATAACTGAGGGGAGTGAGATGTAGTGACTGAGGGGTGTGTGACGTGATAACTGAGGGGAGTGAGATGTAGTGACTGAGGGGCATGTGACGTGATAACTGAGGGGAATGGGATGTAGTGACTGAGGGGTGTGTGACGTGATAACTGAGGGGAGTGGGATGTAGTGACTGAGGGGTGTGTGACGTGATAACTGAGGGGAATGGGATGTAGTGACTGTGGGGCATGTGACGTGATAACTGAGGGGAATGGGATGTAGTGACTGAGGGGTGTGTGACGTGATAACTGAGGGGAGTGGGATGTAGTGACTGAGGGGTGTGTGACATGATAACTGAGGGGAATGGGATGTCGTGACTGAGGGGTGTGTGACGTGATAACTGAGGGGAATGGGATGTAGTGACTGAGGGGCGTGTGACGTGATAACTGAGGGGAGTGAGATGTAGTGACTGAGGGGTGTGTGACGTGATAACTGAGGGGAATGGGATGTATTGACTGTGGGGCATGTGACGTGATAACTGAGGGGAATGGGATGTAGTGACTGAGGGGTGTGTGACGTGATAACTGAGGGGAGTGGGATGTAGTGACTGAGGGGTGTGTGACGTGATAACTGAGGGGAATGGGATGTAGTGACTGAGGGGTGTGTGACGTGATAACTGAGGGGAATGGGATGTAGTGACTGAGGGGTGTGTGACGTGATAACTGAGGGGAATGGGATGTAGTGACTGAGGGGTGTGTGACGTGATAACTGAGGGGAATGGGATGTAGTGACTGAGGGGTGTGTGACGTGATAACTGAGGGGAATGGGATGTAGTGACTGAGGGGTGTGTGACGTGATAACTGAGGGGAGTGAGATGTAGTGACTGAGGGGTGTGTGACGTGATAACTGATGGGAATGGGATGTAGTGACTGAGGGGTGTGTGACGTGATAACTGAGGGGAATGGGATGTAGTGACTAAGGGTGTGTGACGTGATAACTGAGGGGAATGGGATGTAGTGACTGAGGGGTGTGTGACGTGATAACTGAGGGGTGTGAGATGTAGTGACTGAGGGGTGTGTGACGTGATAACTGAGGGGAGTGAGATGTAGTGACTGAGGGGCATGTGACGTGATAACTGAGGGGAATGGGATGTAGTGACTGAGGGGCGTGTGACGTGATAACTGAGGGGAATGGGATGTAGTGACTGAGGGGCGTGTGACGTGATAACTGAGGGGAATGGGATGTAGTGACTGAGGGGCATGTGACGTGATAACTGAGGGGAGTGAGATGTAGTGACTGAGGGGCATGTGACGTGATAACTGAGGGGAATGGGATGTAGTGACTGAGGGGCGTGTGACGTGATAACTGAGGGGAGTGGGATGTAGTGACTGAGCGGTGTGAGACGTGATAACTGAGGGGAGTGAGATGTAGTGACTGAGGGGCGTGTGACGTGATAACTGAGGGGAGTGGGATGTAGTGACTGAGGGGTGTGTGACGTGATAACTGAGGGGAGTGAGATGTAGTGACTGAGGGGCATGTGACGTGATAACTGAGGGGAGTGGGATGTAGTGACTGAGGGGTGTGTGACGTGATAACTGAGGGGAGTGAGATGTAGTGACTGAGGGGTGTGTGACGTGATAACTGAGGGGAATGGAATGTAGTGACTGAGGGGCGTGTGACGTGATAACTGAGGGGAGTGAGATGTAGTGACTGAGGGGCGTGTGACGTGATAACTAAGGGGAGTGAGATGTAGTGACTGAGGGGTGTGTGACGTGATAACTGAGGGGAATGGAATGTAGTGACTGAGGGGCGTGTGACGTGATAACTGAGGGGAGTGAGATGTAGTGACTGAGGGGCGTGTGACGTGATAACTGAGGGGAGTGAGATGTAGTGACTGAGGGGTGTGTGACGTGATAACTGAGGGGAGTGAGATGTAGTGACTGAGGGGTGTGTGACGTGATAACTGAGGGGAATGGGATGTAGTGACTGAGGGGTGTGTGACGTGATAACTGAGGGGAGTGGGATGTAGTGACTGAGGGGTGTGTGACATGATAACTGAGGGGAATGGGATGTAGTGACTGAGGGGTGTGTGACGTGATAACTGAGGGGAATGGGATGTAGTGACTGAGGGGCGTGTGACGTGATAACTGAGGGGAGTGAGATGTAGTGACTGAGGGGTGTGTGACGTGATAACTGAGGGGAATGGGATGTAGTAACTGAGGGGTGTGTGACGTGATAACTGAGGGGAGTGAGATGTAGTGACTGAGGGGTGTGTGACGTGATAACTGAGGGGAATGGGATGTAGTGACTGAGGGGTGTGTGACGTGATAACTGAGGGGAGTGAGATGTAGTGACTGAGGGGTGTGTGACGTGATAACTGAGGGGAATGGGATGTAGTGACTGAGGGGCATGTGACGTGATAACTGAGGGGAATGGGATGTAGTGACTGAGGGGTGTGTGACGTGATAACTGAGGGGAGAGAGATGTAGTGACTGAGGGGTGTGTGACGTGATAACTGAGGGGAGTGGGATGTAGTGACTGAGGGGTGTGTGACGTGATAACTGAGGGGAATGAGATGTAGTGACTGAGGGGCGTGTGACGTGATAACTGAGGGGAGTGAGATGTAGTGACTGAGGGGCGTGTGACGTGATAACTGAGGGGAGTGAGATGTAGTGACTGAGGGGCGTGTGACGTGATAACTGAGGGGAATGTGATGTAGTGACTGAGGGGAGTGTGACGTGATAACTGAGGGGAGTGGGATGTAGTGACTGAGGGGTGTGTGACGTGATAACTGAGGGGAGTGGGATGTAGTGACTGAGGGGTGTGTGACGTGATAACTGAGGGGAGTGGGATGTAGTGACTGAGGGGTGTGTGACGTGATAACTGAGGGGAGTGAGATGTAGTGACTGAGGGGTGTGTGACGTGATAACTGAGGGGAGTGAGATGTAGTGACTGAGGGGTGTGTGACGTGATAACTGAGGGGAGTGAGATGTAGTGACTGAGGGGTGTGTGACGTGATAACTGAGGGGAGTGAGATGTAGTGACTGAGGGGTGTGTGACGTGATAACTGAGGGGAGTGGGATGTAGTGACTGAGGGGTGTGTGACGTGATAACTGAGGGGAATGGGATGTAGTGACTGAGGGGATGTGACGTGATAACTGAGGGGAGTGAGATGTAGTGACTGAGGGGTGTGTGACGTGATAACTGAGGGGAATGGGATGTAGTGACTGAGGGGTGTGTGACGTGATAACTGAGGGGAATGGGATGTAGTGACTGAGGGGCGTTTGACGTGATAACTGAGGGGAATGAGATGTAGTGACCGAGGGGTGAGTGACGTGATAACTGAGGGGAATGGGATGTAGTGACTGAGGGGTGTGTGACGTGATAACTGAGGGGAATGGGATGTAGTGACTGAGGGGTGTGTGACGTGATAACTGAGGGGAGTGAGATGTAGTGACTGAGGGGTGTGTGACGTGATAACTGAGGGGAGTGAGATGTAGTGACTGAGGGGTGTGTGACGTGATAACTGAGGGGAATGGGATGTAGTGACTGAGGGGTGTGTGACGTGATAACTGAGGGGAATGGGATGTAGTGACTGAGGGGTGTGTGACGTGATAACTGAGGGGAGTGAGATGTAGTGACTGAGGGGTGTGTGACGTGATAACTGAGGGGAGTGAGATGTCGTGACTGAGGGGTGTGTGACGTGATAACTGAGGGGAGTGAGATGTAGTGACTGAGGGGTGTGTGACGTGATAACTGAGGGGAGTGAGATGTAGTGACTGAGGGGTGTGTGACGTGATAACTGAGGGGAATGGGATGCAGTGACTGAGGGGCGTGTGACGTGATAACTGAGAGGAATGGGATGTAGTGACTGAGGGGCGTGTGACGTGATAACTGAGAGGAATGGGATGTAGTGACTGAGGGGCGTGTGACGTGATAACTGAGAGGAGTGAGATGTAGTGACTGAGGGGCGTGTGACGTGATAACTGAGGTGAGTGAGATGTAGTGACTGAGGGGTGTGTGACGTGATAACTGAGGGGAGTGAGATGTCGTGACTGAGGGGTGTGTGACGTGATAACTGAGGGGAGTGAGATGTCGTGACTGAGGGGTGTGTGACGTGATAACTGAGGGGAATGGGATGTAGTGACTGAGGAGCGTGTGACGTGATAACTGAGGGGAGTGGGATGTAGTGACTGAGGGGTGTGTGACGTGATAACTGAGGGGAATGGGATGTAGTGACTGAGGAGCGTGTGACGTGATAACTGAGGGGAGTGGGATGTAGTGACTGAGGGGTGTGTGACGTGATAACTGAGGGGAATGGGATGTAGTGACTGAGGAGCGTGTGACGTGATAACTGAGGGGAGTGGGATGTAGTGACTGAGGGGTGTGTGACGTGATAACTGAGGGGAATGGGATGTAGTGACTGAGGGGTGTGTGACGTGATAACTGAGGGGAATGGGATGTAGTGACTAAGGGTGTGTGACGTGATAACTGAGGGGAATGGGATGTAGTGACTGAGGGGTGTGTGACGTGATAACTGAGGGGAGTGAGATGTAGTGACTGAGGGGTGTGTGACGTGATAACTGATGGGAATGGGATGTAGTGACTGAGTGGTGTGTGACGTGATAACTGAGGGGAATGGGATGTAGTGACTGAGGGGTGTGTGACGTGATAACTGAGGGGAATGGGATGTAGTGACTGAGGGGTGTGTGACGTGATAACTGAGGGGAGTGAGATGTCGTGACTGAGGGGTGTGTGACGTGATAACTGAGGGGAATGGGATGTAGTGACTGAGGGGTGAGTGACATGATAACTGAGGGGAATGGGATGTAGTGACTGAGGGGTGAGTGACGTGATAACTGAGGGGAATGAGATGTAGTGACTGAGGGGTGTGTGACGTGATAACTGAGGGGAATGGGATGTAGGGACTGAGGGGCATGTGATGTAATAACTGAGAGGAATGGGATGTAATGACTGAGGGGCGTGTGACGTTATAACTGAGGGGAGTGAGATGTAGTGACTGAGGGGTGTGTGACGTGATAACTGAGGGGAATGGGATGTGTGACTGAGGGGCGTGTGACGTGATAACTGAGGGGAATGGGATGTAGTGACTGAGGCGTGTGTGACGTGATAACTGAGGGGAGTGAGATGTAGCGACTGAGGGGTGTGTGACGTGATAACTGATGGGAATGGGATGTAGTGTCTGAGGGGTCTGTGACGTGATAACTGAGGGGAATGGGATGTAGTGACTGAGGGGCGTGTGACGTGATAACTGAGGGGAGTGAGATGTAGTGACTGAGGGGTGTGTGACGTGATAACTGAGGGGAATGGGATGTATTGACTGTGGGGCATGTGACGTGATAACTGAGGGGAATGGGATGTAGTGACTGAGGGGTGTGTGACGTGATAACTGAGGGGAGTGGGATGTAGTGTCTGAGGGGTGTGTGACGTGATAACTGAGGGGAATGGGATGTAGTGACTGAGGGGTGTGTGACGTGATAACTGAGGGGAATGGGATGTAGTGACTGAGGGGTGTGTGACGTGATAACTGAGGGGAATGGGATGTAGTGACTGAGGGGTGTGTGACGTGATAACTGAGGGGAATGGGATGTAGTGACTGAGGGGTGTGTGACGTGATAACTGAGGGGAATGGGATGTAGTGACTGAGGGGTGTGTGACGTGATAACTGAGGGGAGTGAGATGTAGTGACTGAGGGGTGTGTGACGTGATAACTGAGGGGAATGGGATGTAGTGACTGAGGGGTGTGTCACGTGATAACTGAGGGGAATGGGATGTAGTGACTGAGCGGTGTGTGACGTGATAACTGAGGGGAATGGGATGTAGTGACTGAGGGGTGTGTGACGTGATAACTGAGGGGAGTGAGATGTAGTGACTGAGGGGTGTGTGACGTGATAACTGATGGGAATGGGATGTAGTGACTGAGGGGTGTGTGACGTGATAACTGAGGGGAATGGGATGTAGTGACTAAGGGTGTGTGACGTGATAACTGAGGGGAATGGGATGTAGTGACTGAGGGGTGTGTGACGTGATAACTGAGGGGAGTGAGATGTAGTGACTGAGGGGTGTGTGACGTGATAACTGATGGGAATGGGATGTAGTGACTGAGTGGTGTGTGACGTGATAACTGAGGGGAATGGGATGTAGTGACTGAGGGGTGTGTGACGTGATAACTGAGGGGAATGGGATGTAGTGACTGAGGGGTGTGTGACGTGATAACTGAGGGGAGTGAGATGTAGTGACTGAGGGGTGTGTGACGTGATAACTGAGGGGAATGGGATGTAGTGACTGAGGGGTGTGTGACGTGATAACTGAGGGGAGTGAGATGTAGTGACTGAGGGGTGTGTGACGTGATAACTGAGGGGAATGGGATGTAGTGACTGAGGGGTGTGTGACGTGATAACTGAGGGGAGTGTGATGTAGTGACTGAGGGGTGTGTGACGTGATAACTGAGGGGAATGGGATGTAGTGACTGAGGGGTGTGTGACGTGATAACTGAGGGGTGTGAGATGTAGTGACTGAGGGGCATGTGACGTGATAACTGAGGGGAATGGGATGTAGTGACTGAGGGGCGTGTGACGTAATAACTGAGGGGAATGGGATGTAGTGACTGAGGGGCGTGTGACGTGATAACTGAGGGGAATGGGATGTAGTGACTGAGGGGTGTGTGACGTGATAACTGAGGGGAGTGAGATGTAGTGACTGAGGGGCATGTGACGTGATAACTGAGGGGAATGGGATGTAGTGACTGAGGGGCGTGTGACGTGATAACTGAGGGGAGTGGGATGTAGTGACTGAGGGGTGTGTGACGTGATAACTGAGGGGAGTGAGATGTAGTGACTGAGGGGCATGTGACGTGATAACTGAGGGGAGTGAGATGTAGTGACTGAGGGGCATGTGACGTGATAACTGAGGGGAGTGAGATGTAGTGACTGAGGGGCGTGTGACGTGATAACTGAGGGGAATGGGATGTAGTGACTGAGGAGCGTGTGACGTGATAACTGAGGGGAATGGGATGTAGTGACTCAGGGGTGTGTGACGTGATAACTGAGGGGAGTGAGATGTAGTGACTGAGGGGCGTGTGACGTGATAACTGAGGGGAGTGAGATGTAGTGACTGAGGGGTGTGTGACGTGATAACTGAGGGGAATGGAATGTAGTGACTGAGGGGCGTGTGACGTGATAACTGAGGGGAGTGAGATGTAGTGACTGAGGGGCGTGTGACGTGATAACTGAGGGGAGTGAGATGTAGTGACTGAGGGGTGTGTGACGTGATAACTGAGGGGAATGGAATGTAGTGACTGAGGGGTGTGTGACGTGATAACTGAGGGGAGTGAGAGGTAGTGACTGAGGGGTGTGTGACGTGATAACTGATGGGAATGGGATGTAGTGACTGAGGGGTGTGTGACGTGATAACTGAGGGGAATGGGATGTAGTGACTAAGGGTGTGTGACGTGATAACTGAGGGGAATGGGATGTAGTGACTGAGGGGTGTGTGACGTGATAACTGAGGGGAGTGAGATGTAGTGACTGAGGGGTGTGTGACGTGATAACTGATGGGAATGGGATGTAGTGACTGAGTGGTGTGTGACGTGATAACTGAGGGGAGTGAGATGTAGTGACTGAGGGGTGTGTGACGTGATAACTGAGGGGAATGGGATGTAGTGACTGAGGGGTGTGTGACGTGATAACTGAGGGTAGTGAGATGTAGTGACTGAGGGGTGTGTGACGTGATAACTGAGGGGAATGGGATGTAGTGACTGAGGGGTGTGTGACGTGATAACTGAGGGGAGTGAGATGTAGTGACTGAGGGGTGTGTGACGTGATAACTGATGGGAATGGGATGTAGTGACTGAGTGGTGTGTGACGTGATAACTGAGGGGAATGGGATGTAGTGACTGAGGGGTGTGTGACGTGATAACTGAGGGGAATGGGATGTAGTGACTGAGGGGTGTGTGACGTGATAACTGAGGGGAATGGGATGTGTGACTGAGGGGCGTGTGACGTGATAACTGAGGGGAATGGGATGTAGTGACTGAGGGGTGTGTGACGTGATCACTGAGGGGAGTGAGATGTAGTGACTGAGGGGTGTGTGACGTGATCACTGAGGGGAGTGAGATGGAGTGACTGAGGGGTGTGTGACGTGATAACTGAGGGGAGTGAGATGTAGTGACTGAGGGGTGTGTGACGTGATAACTGAGGGGAATGGGATGTAGTGACTGAGGGGTGTGTGACGTGATAACTGAGGGGAGTGGGATGCAGTGACTGAGGGGTGTGTGACGTGATAACTGAGGGGAGTGAGATGTAGTGACTGAGGGGTGTGTGACGTGATAACTGAGGGGTGTGAGATGTAGTGACTGAAGGGGTGTGTGACGTGATAACTGAGGGGAGTGAGATGTAGTGACTGAGGGGCGTGTGACGTGATAACTGAGGGGAATGGGATGTAGTGACTGAGGGGTGTGTGACGTGATAACTGAGGGGAATGGGATGCAGTGACTGAGGGGTGTGTGACGTGATAACTGAGGGGAATGGGATGCAGTGACTGAAGGGCGTGTGACGTGATAACTGAGGGGAGTGAGATGTAGTGACTGAGGGGTGTGTGACGTGATAACTGAGGGGAATGGGATGCAGTGACTGAGGGGCGTGTGACGTGATAACTGAGAGGAATGGGATGTAGTGACTGAGGGGCGTGTGACGTGATAACTGAGGGGAGTGAGATGTAGTGACTGAGGGGCGTGTGACGTGATAACTGAGGTGAGTGAGATGTAGTGACTGAGGGGTGTGTGACGTGATAACTGAGGGGAGTGAGATGTCGTGACTGAGGGGTGTGTGACGTGATAACTGAGGGGAATGGGATGTAGTGACTGAGGGGCGTGTGACGTGATAACTGAGGGGAGTGGGATGTAGTGACTGAGGGGTGTGTGACGTGATAACTGAGGGGAATGGGATGTAGTGACTGAGGGGTGTGTGACGTGATAACTGAGGGGAATGGGATGTAGTGACTAAGGGTGTGTGACGTGATAACTGAGGGGAATGGGATGTAGTGACTGAGGGGTGTGTGACGTGATAACTGAGGGGAGTGAGATGTAGTGACTGAGGGGTGTGTGACGTGATAACTGATGGGAATGGGATGTAGTGACTGAGTGGTGTGTGACGTGATAACTGAGGGGAATGGGATGTAGTGACTGAGGGGTGTGTGACGTGATAACTGAGGGGAATGGGATGTAGTGACTGAGGGGTGTGTGACGTGATAACTGAGGGGAGTGAGATGTAGTGACTGAGGGGTGTGTGACGTGATAACTGAGGGGAATGGGATGTAGTGACTGAGGGGTGTGTGACGTGATAACTGAGGGGAGTGAGATGTAGTGACTGAGGGGTGTGTGACATGATAACTGAGGGGAATGGGATGTAGTGACTGAGGGGTGTGTGACGTGATAACTGAGGGGAGTGAGATGTAGTGACTGAGGGGTGTGTGACGTGATAACTGACGGGAATGGGATGTAGTGACTGAGGGGCGTGTGACGTGATAACTGAGGGGAGTGAGATGTAGTGACTGAGGGGTGTGTGACGTGATAACTGAGGGGAATGGGATGTAGTGACTGAGGGGTGTGTGACGTGATAACTGAGGGGAGTGAGATGTAGTGACTGAGGGGTGTGTGACGTGATAACTGATGGGAATGGGATGTAGTGACTGAGTGGTGTGTGACGTGATAACTGAGGGGAATGGGATGTAGTGACTGAGGGGTGTGTGACGTGATAACTGAGGGGAATGGGATGTAGTGACTGAGGGGTGTGTGACGTGATAACTGAGGGGAGTGAGATGTCGTGACTGAGGGGTGTGTGACGTGATAACTGAGGGGAATGGGATGTAGTGACTGAGGGGTGAGTGACATGATAACTGAGGGCAATCGGATGTAGTGACTGAGGGGTGAGTGACGTGATAACTGAGGGGAATGAGATGTAGTGACTGAGGGGTGTGTGACGTGATAACTGAGGGGAATGGGATGTAGGGACTGAGGGGCATGTGATGTAATAACTGAGAGGAATGGGATGTAATGACTGAGGGGCGTGTGACGTTATAACTGAGGGGAGTGAGATGTAGTGACTGAGGGGTGTGTGACGTGATAACTGAGGGGAATGGGATGTGTGACTGAGGGGCGTGTGACGTGATAACTGAGGGGAATGGGATGTAGTGACTGAGGCGTGTGTGACGTGATAACTGAGGGGAGTGAGATGTAGCGACTGAGGGGTGTGTGACGTGATAACTGATGGGAATGGGATGTAGTGTCTGAGGGGTCTGTGACGTGATAACTGAGGGGAATGGGATGTAGTGACTGAGGGGCGTGTGACGTGATAACTGAGGGGAGTGAGATGTAGTGACTGAGGGGTGTGTGACGTGATAACTGAGGGGAGTGAGATGTAGTGACTGAGGGGTGTGTGACGTGATAACTGAGGGGAGTGGGATGTAGTGACTGAGGGGTGTGTGACGTGATAACTGAGGGGAGTGAGATGTAGTGACTGAGGGGCATGTGACGTGATAACTGAGGGGAATGGGATGTAGTGACTGAGGGGTGTGTGACGTGATAACTGAGGGGAGTGGGATGTAGTGACTGAGGGGTGTGTGACGTGATAACTGAGGGGAATGGGATGTAGTGACTGTGGGGCATGTGACGTGATAACTGAGGGGAATGGGATGTAGTGACTGAGGGGTGTGTGACGTGATAACTGAGGGGAGTGGGATGTAGTGACTGAGGGGTGTGTGACATGATAACTGAGGGGAATGGGTTGTAGTGACTGAGGGGTGTGTGACGTGATAACTGAGGGGAATGGGATGTAGTGACTGAGGGGCGTGTGACGTGATAACTGAGGGGAGTGAGATGTAGTGACTGAGGGGTGTGTGACGTGATAACTGAGGGGAATGGGATGTATTGACTGTGGGGCATGTGACGTGATAACTGAGGGGAATGGGATGTAGTGACTGAGGGGTGTGTGACGTGATAACTGAGGGGAGTGGGATGTAGTGACTGAGGGGTGTGTGACGTGATAACTGAGGGGAATGGGATGTAGTGACTGAGGGGTGTGTGACGTGATAACTGAGGGGAATGGGATGTAGTGACTGAGGGGTGTGTGACGTGATAACTGAGGGGAATGGGATGTAGTGACTGAGGGGTGTGTGACGTGATAACTGAGGGGAATGGGATGTAGTGACTGAGGGGTGTGTGACGTGATAACTGAGGGGAATGGGATGTAGTGACTGAGGGGTGTGTGACGTGATAACTGAGGGGAGTGAGATGTAGTGACTGAGGGGTGTGTGACGTGATAACTGAGGGGAATGGGATGTAGTGACTGAGGGGTGTGTCACGTGATAACTGAGGGGAATGGGATGTAGTGACTGAGCGGTGTGTGACGTGATAACTGAGGGGAATGGGATGTAGTGACTGAGGGGTGTGTGACGTGATAACTGAGGGGAATGGGATGTAGTGACTGAGGGGTGTGTGACGTGATAACTGAGGGAAATGAGATGTAGTGACTGAGGGGTGTGTGACGTGATAACTGATGGGAATGGGATGTAGTGACTGAGGGGTGTGTGACGTGATAACTGAGGGGAGTGAGATGTAGTGACTGAGGGGTGTGTGACGTGATAACTGATGGGAATGGGATGTAGTGACTGAGGGGTGTGTGACGTGATAACTGAGGGGAATGGGATGTAGTGACTAAGGGTGTGTGACGTGATAACTGAGGGGAATGGGATGTAGTGACTGAGGGGTGTGTGACCTGATAACTGAGGGGAGTGAGATGTAGTGACTGAGGGGTGTGTGACGTGATAACTGATGGGAATGGGATGTAGTGACTGAGTGGTGTGTGACGTGATAACTGAGGGGAATGGGATGTAGTGACTGAGGGGTGTGTGACGTGATAACTGAGGGGAATGGGATGTAGTGACTGAGGGGTGTGTGACGTGATAACTGAGGGGAGTGAGATGTAGTGACTGAGGGGTGTGTGACGTGATAACTGAGGGGAATGGGATGTAGTGACTGAGGGGTGTGTGACGTGATAACTGAGGGGAGTGAGATGTAGTGACTGAGGGGTGTGTGACGTGATAACTGAGGGGAATGGGATGTAGTGACTGAGGGGTGTGTGACGTGATAACTGAGGGGAGTGAGATGTAGTGACTGAGGGGTGTGTGACGTGATAACTGAGGGGAATGGGATGTAGTGACTGAGGGGTGTGTGACGTGATAACTGAGGGGTGTGAGATGTAGTGACTGAGGGGCATGTGACGTGATAACTGAGGGGAATGGGATGTAGTGACTGAGGGGCGTGTGACATGATAACTGAGGGGAATGGGATGTAGTGACTGAGGGGCGTGTGACGTGATAACTGAGGGGAATGGGATGTAGTGACTGAGGGGCATGTGACGTGATAACTGAGGGGAGTGAGATGTAGTGACTGAGGGGCATGTGACGTGATAACTGAGGGGAATGGGATGTAGTGACTAAGGGTGTGTGACGTGATAACTGAGGGGAATGGGATGTAGTGACTGAGGGGTGTGTGACGTGATAACTGAGGGGAGTGAGATGTAGTGACTGAGGGGTGTGTGACGTGATAACTGATGGGAATGGGATGTAGTGACTGAGTGGTGTGTGACGTGATAACTGAGGGGAATGGGATGTAGTGACTGAGGGGTGTGTGACGTGATAACTGAGGGGAATGGGATGTAGTGACTGAGGGGTGTGTGACGTGATAACTGAGGGGAGTGAGATGTAGTGACTGAGGGGTGTGTGACGTGATAACTGAGGGGAATGGGATGTAGTGACTGAGGGGTGTGTGACGTGATAACTGAGGGGAGTGAGATGTAGTGACTGAGGGGTGTGTGACATGATAACTGAGGGGAATGGGATGTAGTGACTGAGGGGTGTGTGACGTGATAACTGAGGGGAGTGAGATGTAGTGACTGAGGGGTGTGTGACGTGATAACTGACGGGAATGGGATGTAGTGACTGAGGGGCGTGTGACGTGATAACTGAGGGGAGTGAGATGTAGTGACTGAGGGGTGTGTGACGTGATAACTGAGGGGAATGGGATGTAGTGACTGAGGGGTGTGTGACGTGATAACTGAGGGGAGTGAGATGTAGTGACTGAGGGGTGTGTGACGTGATAACTGATGGGAATGGGATGTAGTGACTGAGTGGTGTGTGACGTGATAATTGAGGGGAATGGGATGTAGTGACTGAGGGGTGTGTGACGTGATAACTGAGGGGAATGGGATGTAGTGACTGAGGGGTGTGTGACGTGATAACTGAGGGGAGTGAGATGTCGTGACTGAGGGGTGTGTGACGTGATAACTGAGGGGAATGGGATGTAGTGACTGAGGGGTGAGTGACATGATAACTGAGGGCAATCGGATGTAGTGACTGAGGGGTGAGTGACGTGATAACTGAGAGGAATGAGATGTAGTGACTGAGGGGTGTGTGACGTGATAACTGAGGGGAATGGGATGTAGGGACTGAGGGGCATGTGATGTAATAACTGAGAGGAATGGGATGTAATGACTGAGGGGCGTGTGACGTTATATCTGAGGGGAGTGAGATGTAGTGACTGAGGGGTGTGTGACGTGATAACTGAGGGGAATGGGATGTGTGACTGAGGGGCGTGTGACGTGATAACTGAGGGGAATGGGATGTAGTGACTGAGGCGTGTGTGACGTGATAACTGAGGGGAGTGAGATGTAGCGACTGAGGGGTGTGTGACGTGATAACTGATGGGAATGGGATGTAGTGTCTGAGGGGTCTGTGACGTGATAACTGAGGGGAATGGGATGTAGTGACTGAGGGGCGTGTGACGTGATAACTGAGGGGAGTGAGATGTAGTGACTGAGGGGTGTGTGACGTGATAACTGAGGGGAGTGAGATGTAGTGACTGAGGGGTGTGTGACGTGATAACTGAGGGGAGTGGGATGTAGTGACTGAGGGGTGTGTGACGTGATAACTGAGGGGAGTGAGATGTAGTGACTGAGGGGCATGTGACGTGATAACTGAGGGGAATGGGATGTAGTGACTGAGGGGTGTGTGACGTGATAACTGAGGGGAGTGGGATGTAGTGACTGAGGGGTGTGTGACGTGATAACTGAGGGGAATGGGATGTAGTGACTGTGGGGCATGTGACGTGATAACTGAGGGGAATGGGATGTAGTGACTGAGGGGTGTGTGACGTGATAACTGAGGGGAGTGGGATGTAGTGACTGAGGGGTGTGTGACATGATAACTGAGGGGAATGGGATGTAGTGACTGAGGGGTGTGTGACGTGATAACTGAGGGGAATGGGATGTAGTGACTGAGGGGCGTGTGACGTGATAACTGAGGGGAGTGAGATGTAGTGACTGAGGGGTGTGTGACGTGATAACTGAGGGGAGTGAGATGTAGTGACTGAGGGGCATGTGACGTGATAACTGAGGGGAATGGGATGTAGTGACTGAGGGGTGTGTGACGTGATAACTGAGGGGAGTGGGATGTAGTGACTGAGGGGTGTGTGACGTGATAACTGAGGGGAATGGGATGTAGTGACTGTGGGGCATGTGACGTGATAACTGAGGGGAATGGGATGTAGTGACTGAGGGGTGTGTGACGTGATAACTGAGGGGAGTGGGATGTAGTGACTGAGGGGTGTGTGACATGATAACTGAGGGGAATGGGATGTCGTGACTGAGGGGTGTGTGACGTGATAACTGAGGGGAATGGGATGTAGTGACTGAGGGGCGTGTGACGTGATAACTGAGGGGAGTGAGATGTAGTGACTGAGGGGTGTGTGACGTGATAACTGAGGGGAATGGGATGTATTGACTGTGGGGCATGTGACGTGATAACTGAGGGGAATGGGATGTAGTGACTGAGGGGTGTGTGACGTGATAACTGAGGGGAGTGGGATGTAGTGACTGAGGGGTGTGTGACGTGATAACTGAGGGGAATGGGATGTAGTGACTGAGGGGTGTGTGACGTGATAACTGAGGGGAATGGGATGTAGTGACTGAGGGGTGTGTGACGTGATAACTGAGGGGAATGGGATGTAGTGACTGAGGGGTGTGTGACGTGATAACTGAGGGGAATGGGATGTAGTGACTGAGGGGTGTGTGACGTGATAACTGAGGGGAATGGGATGTAGTGACTGAGGGGTGTGTGACGTGATAACTGAGGGGAGTGAGATGTAGTGACTGAGGGGTGTGTGACGTGATAACTGATGGGAATGGGATGTAGTGACTGAGGGGTGTGTGACGTGATAACTGAGGGGAATGGGATGTAGTGACTAAGGGTGTGTGACGTGATAACTGAGGGGAATGGGATGTAGTGACTGAGGGGTGTGTGACGTGATAACTGAGGGGTGTGAGATGTAGTGACTGAGGGGCATGTGACGTGATAACTGAGGGGAATGGGATGTAGTGACTGAGGGGCGTGTGACGTGATAACTGAGGGGAATGGGATGTAGTGACTGAGGGGCGTGTGACGTGATAACTGAGGGGAATGGGATGTAGTGACTGAGGGGCATGTGACGTGATAACTGAGGGGAGTGAGATGTAGTGACTGAGGGGCATGTGACGTGATAACTGAGGGGAATGGGATGTAGTGACTGAGGGGCGTGTGACGTGATAACTGAGGGGAGTGGGATGTAGTGACTGAGCGGTGTGAGACGTGATAACTGAGGGGAGTGAGATGTAGTGACTGAGGGGCGTGTGACGTGATAACTGAGGGGAGTGGGATGTAGTGACTGAGGGGTGTGTGACGTGATAACTGAGGGGAGTGAGATGTAGTGACTGAGGGGCATGTGACGTGATAACTGAGGGGAGTGAGATGTAGTGACTGAGGGGCATGTGACGTGATAACTGAGGGGAGTGAGATGTAGTGACTGAGGGGCGTGTGACGTGATAACTGAGGGGAATGGGATGTAGTGACTGAGGAGCGTGTGACGTGATAACTGAGGGGAATGGGATGTAGTGACTGAGGGGTGTGTGACGTGATAACTGAGGGGAGTGAGATGTAGTGACTGAGGGGCGTGTGACGTGATAACTGAGGGGAGTGAGATGTAGTGACTGAGGGGTGTGTGACGTGATAACTGAGGGGAATGGAATGTAGTGACTGAGGGGCGTGTGACGTGATAACTGAGGGGAGTGAGATGTAGTGACTGAGGGGCGTGTGACGTGATAACTGAGGGGAGTGAGATGTAGTGACTGAGGGGTGTGTGACGTGATAACTGAGGGGAATGGAATGTAGTGACTGAGGGGCGTGTGACGTGATAACTGAGGGGAGTGAGATGTAGTGACTGAGGGGCGTGTGACGTGATAACTGAGGGGAGTGAGATGTAGTGACTGAGGGGTGTGTGACGTGATAACTGAGGGGAGTGAGATGTAGTGACTGAGGGGTGTGTGACGTGATAACTGAGGGGAATGGGATGTAGTAACTGAGGGGTGTGTGACGTGATAACTGAGGGGAGTGAGATGTAGTGACTGAGGGGTGTGTGACGTGATAACTGAGGGGAATGGGATGTAGTGACTGAGGGGTGTGTGACGTGATAACTGAGGGGAGTGAGATGTAGTGACTGAGGGGTGTGTGACGTGATAACTGAGGGGAATGGGATGTAGTGACTGAGGGGCATGTGACGTGATAACTGAGGGGAATGGGATGTAGTGACTGAGGGGTGTGTGACGTGATAACTGAGGGGAGAGAGATGTAGTGACTGAGGGGTGTGTGACGTGATAACTGAGGGGAGTGGGATGTAGTGACTGAGGGGTGTGTGACGTGATAACTGAGGGGAATGAGATGTAGTGACTGAGGGGCGTGTGACGTGATAACTGAGGGGAGTGAGATGTAGTGACTGAGGGGCGTGTGACGTGATAACTGAGGGGAGTGAGATGTAGTGACTGAGGGGCGTGTGACGTGATAACTGAGGGGAATGTGATGTAGTGACTGAGGGGAGTGTGACGTGATAACTGAGGGGAGTGGGATGTAGTGACTGAGGGGTGTGTGACGTGATAACTGAGGGGAGTGGGATGTAGTGACTGAGGGGTGTGTGACGTGATAACTGAGGGGAGTGGGATGTAGTGACTGAGGGGTGTGTGACGTGATAACTGAGGGGAGTGAGATGTAGTGACTGAGGGGTGTGTGACGTGATAACTGAGGGGAGTGAGATGTAGTGACTGAGGGGTGTGTGACGTGATAACTGAGGGGAGTGAGATGTAGTGACTGAGGGGTGTGTGACGTGATAACTGAGGGGAGTGAGATGTAGTGACTGAGGGGTGTGTGACGTGATAACTGAGGGGAGTGGGATGTAGTGACTGAGGGGTGTGTGACGTGATAACTGAGGGGAATGGGATGTAGTGACTGAGGGGATGTGACGTGATAACTGAGGGGAGTGAGATGTAGTGACTGAGGGGTGTGTGACGTGATAACTGAGGGGAATGGGATGTAGTGACTGAGGGGTGTGTGACGTGATAACTGAGGGGAATGGGATGTAGTGACTGAGGGGCGTTTGACGTGATAACTGAGGGGAATGAGATGTAGTGACCGAGGGGTGAGTGACGTGATAACTGAGGGGAATGGGATGTAGTGACTGAGGGGTGTGTGACGTGATAACTGAGGGGAATGGGATGTAGTGACTGAGGGGTGTGTGACGTGATAACTGAGGGGAGTGAGATGTAGTGACTGAGGGGTGTGTGACGTGATAACTGAGGGGAGTGAGATGTAGTGACTGAGGGGTGTGTGACGTGATAACTGAGGGGAATGGGATGTAGTGACTGAGGGGTGTGTGACGTGATAACTGAGGGGAATGGGATGTAGTGACTGAGGGGTGTGTGACGTGATAACTGAGGGGAGTGAGATGTAGTGACTGAGGAGTGTGTGACGTGATAACTGAGGGGAGTGAGATGTAGTGACTGAGGGGTGTGTGACGTGATAACTGAGGGGAATGGGATGTAGTGACTGAGGGGTATGTGACGTGATAACTGAGGGGAATGAGATGTAGTGACTGAGGGGTGTGTGACGTGATAACTGAGGGGAATGGGATGTAGTGACTGAGGGGTGTGTGACGTGATCACTGAGGGGAGTGAGATGTAGTGACTGAGGGGTGTGTAATGTGATAACTGAGGGGAGTGGGATGTAGTGACTGAGGGGTGTGTGACGTGATCACTGAGGGGAGTGAGATGTAGTGACTGAGGGGTGTGTGATGTGATAACTGAGGGGAGTGAGATGTAGTGACTGAGGGGTGTGTGACGTGATAACTGAGGGGAATGGGATGTAGTGACTGAGGGGTGTGTGATGTGATAACTGAGGGGAGTGAGATGTAGTGACTGAGGGGTGTGTGACGTGATAACTGAGGGGAATGGGATGTAGTGACTGAGGGGTGTGTGACGTGATAACTGAGGGGAGTGAGATGTAATGACTGACGGGTGTGTGACGTGATAACTGAGGGGAGTGAAATGTAGTGACTGAGTGGTGTGTGACGTGATAACTGAGGGGAATGGGATGTAGTGACTGAGGGGTGTGTGACGTGATAACTGAGGGGAGTGAGATGTAGTGACTGAGTGGTGTGTGACGTGATAACTGAGGGGAATGGGATGTAGTGACTGAGGGGTGTGTGACGTGATAACTGAGGGGAGTGAGATGTAGTGACTGAGGGGTGTGTGACGTGATAACTGAGGGGAGTGAGATGTAGTGACTGAGGGGTGTGTGACGTGATAACTGAGGGGAGTGAGATGTAGTGACTGAGGGGTGTGTGACGTGATAACTGAGGGGAGTGGGATGTAGTGACTGAGGGGTGTGTGACGTGATAACTGAGGGGAATGGGATGTAGTGACTGAGGGGATGTGACGTGATAACTGAGGGGAGTGAGATGTAGTGACTGAGGGGTGTGTGACGTGATAACTGAGGGGAATGGGATGTAGTGACTGAGGGGTGTGTGACGTGATAACTGAGGGGAGTGGGATGTAGTGACTGAGGGGTGTGTGACGTGATAACTGAGGGGAGTGAGATGTAGTGACTGAGGGGTGTGTGACGTGATAACTGAGGGGAGTGAGATGTAGTGACTGAGGGGTGTGTGACGTGATAACTGAGGGGAGTGAGATGTAGTGACTGAGGGGTGTGTGACGTGATAACTGAGGGGAGTGAGATGTAGTGACTGAGGGGTGTGTGACGTGATAACTGAGGGGAGTGAGATGTAGTGACTGAGGGGTGTGTGACGTGATAACTGAGGGGAATGGGATGTAGTGACTGAGGGGCATGTGACGTGATAACTGAGGGGAATGGGATGTAGTGACTGAGGGGTGTGTGACGTGATAACTGAGGGGAGAGAGATGTAGTGACTGAGGGGTGTGTGACGTGATAACTGAGGGGAGTGGGATGTAGTGACTGAGGGGTGTGTGACGTGATAACTGAGGGGAATGAGATGTAGTGACTGAGGGGCGTGTGACGTGATAACTGAGGGGAGTGAGATGTAGTGACTGAGGGGCGTGTGACGTGATAACTGAGGGGAGTGAGATGTAGTGACTGAGGGGCGTGTGACGTGATAACTGAGGGGAGTGGGATGTAGTGACTGAGGGGTGTGTGACGTGATAACTGAGGGGAGTGAGATGTAGTGACTGAGGGGTGTGTGACGTGATAACTGAGGGGAGTGAGATGTAGTGACTGAGGGGTGTGTGACGTGATAACTGAGGGGAGTGAGATGTAGTGACTGAGGGGTGTGTGACGTGATAACTGAGGGGAGTGAGATGTAGTGACTGAGGGGTGTGTGACGTGATAACTGAGGGGAGTGGGATGTAGTGACTGAGGGGTGTGTGACGTGATAACTGAGGGGAATGGGATGTAGTGACTGAGGGGATGTGACGTGATAACTGAGGGGAGTGAGATGTAGTGACTGAGGGGTGTGTGACGTGATAACTGAGGGGAATGGGATGTAGTGACTGAGGGGTGTGTGACGTGATAACTGAGGGGAATGGGATGTAGTGACTGAGGGGCGTGTGACGTGATAACTGAGGGGAATGAGATGTAGTGACCGAGGGGTGAGTGACGTGATAACTGACGGGAATGGGATGTAGTGACTGAGGGGTGTGTGACGTGATAACTGAGGGGAATGGGATGTAGTGACTGAGGGGTGTGTGACGTGATAACTGAGGGGAGTGAGATGTAGTGACTGAGGGGTGTGTGACGTGATAACTGAGGGGAGTGAGATGTAGTGACTGAGGGGTGTGTGACGTGATAACTGAGGGGAATGGGATGTAGTGACTGAGGGGTGTGTGACGTGATAACTGAGGGGAATGGGATGTAGTGACTGAGGGGTGTGTGACGTGATAACTGAGGGGAGTGAGATGTAGTGACTGAGGAGTGTGTGACGTGATAACTGAGGGGAGTGAGATGTAGTGACTGAGGGGTGTGTGACGTGATAACTGAGGGGAATGGGATGTAGTGACTGAGGGGTGTGTGACGTGATAACTGAGGGGAATGAGATGTAGTGACTGAGGGGTGTGTGACGTGATAACTGAGGGGAATGGGATGTAGTGACTGAGGGGTGTGTGACGTGATCACTGAGGGGAGTGAGATGTAGTGACTGAGGGGTGTGTGATGTGATAACTGAGGGGAGTGAGATGTAGTGACTGAGGGGTGTGTGACGTGATAACTGAGGGGAATGGGATGTAGTGACTGAGGGGTGTGTGATGTGATAACTGAGGGGAGTGAGATGTAGTGACTGAGGGGTGTGTGACGTGATAACTGAGGGGAATGGGATGTAGTGACTGAGGGGTGTGTGACGTGATAACTGAGGGGAGTGAGATGTAATGACTGAGGGGTGTGTGACGTGATAACTGAGGGGAGTGAAATGTAGTGACTGAGTGGTGTGTGACGTGATAACTGAGGGGAATGGGATGTAGTGACTGAGGGGTGTGTGACGTGATAACTGAGGGGAGTGAGATGTAGTGACTGAGTGGTGTGTGACGTGATAACTGAGGGGAATGGGATGTAGTGACTGAGGGGTGTGTGACGTGATAACTGAGGGGAGTGAGATGTAGTGAATGAGGGATGTGTGACGTGATAACTGAGGGGAGTGAGATGTAGTGACTGAGTGGTGTGTGACGTGATAACTGAGGGGAGTGGGATGTAGTGACTGAGGGGTGTGTGACGTGATAACTGAGGGGAGTGGGATGTAGTGACTGAGGGGTGTGTGACGTGATAACTGAGGGGAGTGGGATGTAGTGACTGAGGGGTGTGTGACGTGATAACTGAGGGGAGTGAGATGTAGTGACTGAGGGGTGTGTGACGTGATAACTGAGGGGAATGGGATGTAGTGACTGAGGGGTGTGTGACGTGATAACTGAGGGGAGTGAGATGTAGTGACTGAGGGGTGTGTGACGTGATAACTGAGGGGAGTGAGATGTAGTGACTGAGGGGTGTGTGACGTGATAACTGAGGGGACTGGGATGTAGTGACTGAGGGGCGTGTGACGTGATAACTGAGGGGAGTGAGATGTAGTGACTGAGGGGCGTGTGACGTGATAACTGAGGGGAGTGGGATGTAGTGACTGAGGGGTGTGTGACGTGATAACTGAGGGGAATGGGATGTAGTGACTGAGGGGCGTGTGACGTGATAACTGAGGGGAGTGAGATGTAGTGACTGAGGGGCGTGTGACGTGATAACTGAGGGGAGTGGGATGTAGTGACTGAGGGGTGTGTGACGTGATAACTGAGGGGAATCGGATGTAGTGACTGAGGGGCGTGTGACGTGATAACTGAGGGGAGTGAGATATAGTGACTGAGGGGTGTGTGATGTGATAACTGAGGGGAATGGGATGTAGTGACTGAGGGGCTTGTGACGTGATAACTGAGGGGAATGGGATGTAGTGACTGAGGGGTGTGTGACGTGATAACTGAGGGGAGTGAGATGTAGTGACTGAGGGGTGTGTGACGTGATAACTGAGGGGAATGGGATATAGTGACTGAGGGGTGTGTGACGTGATAACTGAGGGGAGTGAGATGTAGTGACTGAGGGGCGTGTGACGTGATAACTGAGGGGAGTGGGATGTAGTGACTGAGGGGTGTGTGACGTGATAACTGAGGGGAGTGAGATGTAGTGACTGAGGGGTGTGTGATGTGATAACTGAGGGGAGTGGGATGTAGTGACTGAGGGGCGTGTGACGTGATAACTGAGGGGAATGGGATGTAGTGACGGAGGGGCGTGTGACATGATAACTGAGGGGAATGGGATGTAGTGACTGAGGGGCGTGTGAGGTGATAACTGAGGGGAATGGGATGTAGTGACTGAGGGGCGTGTGACGTGATAACTGAGGGGAGTGAGATGTAGTGACTGAGGGGTGTGTGACGTGATAACTGAGGGGAGTGAGATGTAGTGACTGAGGGGTGTGTGACGTGATAACTGAGGGGAGTGAGATGTAGTTACTGAGGCGTGTTTGACGTGATAACTGAGGGGGTGAGATTTAGTGACTGAGCGGCTTGTGATGTGATAACTGAGGGGAATGGGATGTAGTGACTGAGGGGTGTGTGACGTTATCACTGAGGGGAGTGAGATGTAGTGACTGAGGGGTGTGTGACGTGATAACTGAGGGGAATGGGATGTAGTGACTGAGGGGTGTGTGACGTGATAACTGAGGGGAGTGGGATGTAGTGACTGAGGGGTGTGTGACGTGATAACTGAGGGGAATGGGATGTAGTGACTGAGGGGTGTGTGACGTGATAACTGAGGGGAGTGGGATGTAGTGACTGAGGGGTGTGTGACGTGATAACTGAGGGGAGTGAGATGTAGTGACTGAGGGGTGTGTGACGTGATAACTGAGGGGAGTGAGATGTAGTGACTGAGGGGTGTGTGACGTGATAACTGAGGGGAGTGGGATGTAGTGACTGAGGGGTGTGTGACGTGATAACTGAGGGGAATGGGATGTAGTGACTGAGGGGATGTGACGTGATAACTGAGGGGAGTGAGATGTAGTGACTGAGGGGTGTGTGACGTGATAACTGAGGGGAATGGGATGTAGTGACTGAGGGGTGTGTGACGTGATAACTGAGGGGAATGGGATGTAGTGACTGAGGGGCGTGTGACGTGATAACTGCGGGGAATGAGATGTAGTGACTGAGGGGTGTGTGACGTGATAACTGAGGGGAATGGGATGTAGTGACTGAGGGGTGTGTGACGTGATAACTGAGGGGAGTGAGATGTAGTGACTGAGGGGTGTGTGACGTGATAACTGAGGGGAGTGAGATGTAGTGACTGAGGGGTGTGTGACGTGATAACTGAGGGGAATGGGATGTAGTGACTGAGGGGTGTGTGACGTGATAACTGAGGGGAATGGGATGTAGTGACTGAGGGGTGTGTGACGTGATAACTGAGGGGAGTGAGATGTAGTGACTGAGGGGTGTGTGACGTGATAACTGAGGGGAGTGAGATGTAGTGACTGAGGGGTGTGTGACGTGATAACTGAGGGGAATGGGATGTAGCGACTGAGGGGTGTGTGACGTGATAACTGAGGGGAATGAGATGTAGTGACTGAGGGGTGTGTGACGTGATAACTGAGGGGAATGGGATGTAGTGACTGAGGGGTGTGTGACGTGATAACTGAGGGGAATGAGATGTAGTGACTGAGGGGTGTGTGACGTGATAACTGAGGGGAGTGAGATGTAGTGACTGAGGGGTGTGTGACGTGATCACTGAGGGGAGTGAGATGTAGTGACTGAGGGGTGTGTAATGTGATAACTGAGGGGAGTGGGATGTAGTGACTGAGGGGTGTGTGACGTGATCACTGAGGGGAGTGAGATGTAGTGACTGAAGTGTGTGTGATGTGATAACTGAGGGGAGTGAGATGTAGTGACTGAGGGGTGTGTGACGTGATAACTGAGGGGAATGGGATGTAGTGACTGAGGGGTGTGTGACGTGATAACTGAGGGGAGTGGGATGTAGTGACTGAGGGGCGTGTGACGTGATAACTGAGGGGAATGGGATGTAGTGACTGAGGGGCGTGTGACGTGATAACTGAGGGGAGTGGGATGTAGTGACTGAAGGGTGTGTGACGTGATAACTGAGGGGAGTGGGATGTAGTGACTGAGGGGCGTGTGACGTGATAACTGAGGGGAATGGGATGTAGTGACTGAGGGGCGTGTGACGTGATAACTGAGGGGAATGGGATGTAGTGACTGAGGGGCGTGTGAGGTGATAACTGAGGGGAGTGGGATGTAGTGACTGAGGGGTGTGTGACGTGATAACTGAGGGGAGTGGGATGTAGTGACTGAGGGGTGTGTGACGTGATAACTGAGGGGAGTGAGATGTAGTGACTGAGGGGCATGTGACGTGATAACTGAGGGGAGTGGGATGTAGTGACTGAGGGGTGTGTGACGTGATAACTGAGGGGAGTGAGATGTAGTGACTGAGGGGCGTGTGACGTGATAACTGAGGGGAGTGAGATGTAGTTACTGAGGCGTGTGTGACGTGATAACTGAGGGGGTGAGATTTAGTGACTGAGCGGCTTGTGACGTGATAACTGAGGGGAATGGAATGCAGTGACTGAGGGGTGTGTGATGTGATAACTGAGGGGAGTGGGATGTAGTGACTGAGGGGTGTGTGACGTTATCACTGAGGGGAGTGAGATGTAGTGACTGAGGGGTGTGTGACGTGATAACTGAGGGGAATGGGATGTAGTGACTGAGGGGTGTGTGACGTGATAACTGAGGGGAGTGGGATGTAGTGACTGAGGGGTGTGTGACGTGATAACTGAGGGGAGTGAGATGTAGTGACTGAGGGGTGTGTGACGTGATAACTGAGGGGAGTGAGATGTAGTGACTGACGGGTGTGTGATGTGATAACTGAGGGGAATGGGATGTAGTGACTGAGGGGATGTGACGTGATAACTGAGGGGAGTGAGATGTAGTGACTGAGGGGTGTGTGACGTGATAACTGAGGGGAGTGAGATGTCGTGACTGAGGGGTGTGTGACGTGATAACTGAGGGGAGTGAGATGTAGTGACTGAGGGGTGTGTGACGTGATAACTGAGGGGAATGGGATGTAGTGACTGAGGGGCGTGTGACGTGATAACTGAGGGGAGTGAGATGTAGTGACTGAGGGGTGTGTGACGTGATAACTGAGGGGAATGGGATGTAGTGACTGAGGGGTGTGTGATGTGATAACTGAGGGGAGTGAGATGTAGTGACTGAGGGGTGTGTGACGTGATAACTGAGGGGAATGGGATGTAGTGACTGAGGGGTGTGTGACGTGATAACTGAGGGGAATGGGATGTAGTGACTGAGGGGTGTGTGACGTGATAACTGAGGGGAGTGAGATGTAGTGACTGAGGGGTGTGTGACATGATAACTGAGGGGTGTGGGATGTAGTGACTGAGGGGTGTGTGACGTGATCACTGAGGGGAGTGAGATGTAGTGACTGAGGGGCGTGTGATGTGATAACTGAGGGGAGTGAGATGTAGTGACTGAGGGGTGTGTGACGTGATAACTGAGGGGAATGGGATGTACTGACTGAGGGGTGTGTGACGTGATAACTGAGGGGAGTGAGATGTAGTGACTGAGGGGTGTGTGACGTGATAACTGAGGGGAGTGGGATGTAGTGACTGAGGGGTGTGTGACGTGATAACTGAGGGGAATGGGATGTAGTGACTGAGGGGCGTGTGACGTGATAACTGAGGGGAATGGGATGTAGTGACTGAGGGGTGTGTGACGTGATAACTGAGGGGAGTGAGATGTAGTGACTGAGGGGTGTGTGACGTGATAACTGAGGGGAGTGGGATGCAGTGACTGAGGGGTGTGTGACGTGATAACTGAGGGGAGTGAGATGCAGTGACTGAGGGGTGTGTGACGTGATAACTGAGGGGAGAGAGATGTAGTGACTGAGGGGCGTGTGACGTGATAACTGAGGGGAATGAGATGTAGTGACTGAGGGGTGTGTGACGTGATAACTGAGGCGAGAGAGATGTAGTGACTGAGGGGTGTGTGACGTGATAACTGAGGGGAATGGGATGTATTGACTGAGGGGTGTGTGACGTGATAACTGAGGGGAATGGGATGTAGTGACTGAGGGGTGTGTGACGTGATAACTGAGGGGAATGGGATGTAGTGACTGAGGGGTGTGTGACGTGATAACTGAGGGGAGTGGGATGTAGTGACTGAGGGGCATGTGACGTGATAACTGAGAGGAGTGAGATGTAGTGACTGAGGGGCGTGTGACGTGATAACTGAGGGGAATGAGATGTAGTGACTGAGGGGTGTGTGACGTGATAACGGAGGGGAGTGAGATGTAGTGACTGAGGGGCATGTGGCGTGATAACTGAGGGGAGTGAGATGTAGTGACTGAGGGGCGTGTGACGTGATAACTGAGGGCAATCGGATGTAGTGACTGAGGGGTGAGTGACGTGATAACTGAGGGGAATGAGATGTAGTGACTGAGGGGTGTGTGACGTGATAACTGAGGGGAATGGGATGTAGGGACTGAGGGGCGTGTGATGTAATAACTGAGGGGAATGGGATGTAATGACTGAGGGGCGTGTGACGTTATAACTGAGGGGAGTGAGATGTAGTGACTGAGGGGTGTGTGACGTGATAACTGAGGGGAATGGGATGTGTGACTGAGGGGCGTGTGACGTGATAACTGAGGGGAATGGGATGTAGTGACTGAGGGGTGTGTGACGTGATAACTGAGGGGAGTGGGATGTAGTGACTGAGGGGCGTGTGACGTGATAACTGAGGGGAATGGGATGTAGTGACTGAGGGCCGTGTGACGTGATAACTGAGGGGAATGGGATGTAGTGACTGAGGGGTGTGTGATGTGATAACTGAGGGGAGTGGGATGTAGTGACTGAGGGGTGTGTGACGTGATAACTGAGGGGAATGCGATGTAGTGACTGAGGGGCGTGTGACGTGATAACTGAGGGGAATGGGATGTCGTGACTGAGGGGTGTGTGACGTGATAACTGAGGGGAATGGGATGTAGTGACTGAGGGGTGTGTGACGTGATAACTGAGGGGAGTGGGATGTAGTGACTGAGGGGCGTGTGACGTGATAACTGAGGGGAGTGAGATGTAGTGACTGAGAGGCGTGTGACGTGATAACTGAGGGCAGTGAGATGTAGTGACTGAGGGGCGTGTGACGTGATAACTGAGGGGAGTGAGATGTAGTGACTGAGGCGTGTGTGACGTGATAACTGAGGGGAGTGAGATGTAGTGACTGAGGGGCGTGTGACGTGATAACTGAGGGGAGTGAGATGTAGTGACTGAGGGGTGTGTGACGTGATAACTGAGGGGAATGGGATGTAGTGACTGAGGGGAGTGTGACGTGATAACTGAGTGGAGTGAGATGTAGTGACTGAGGGGTGTGTGACGTGATAACTGAGGGGAATGGGATGTAGTGACTGAGGGGCGTGTGACGTGATAACTGAGGGGAGTGAGATGTAGTGCCTGAGGGGCGTGTGACGTGATAACTGAGGGGAGTGAGATGTAGTGACTGAGGGGCGTGTGACGTGATAACTGAGGGGAGTGAGATGTAGTGACTGAGGGGTGTGTGACGTGATAACTGAGGGGAGTGAGATGCAGTGACTGAGGGGTGTGTGACGTGATAACTGAGGGGAGTGAGATGTAGTGACTGAGGGGTGTGTGACGTGATAACTGAGGGGAATGGGATGTAGTGACTGAGGGGCGTGTGACGTGATAACTGAGGGGTGTGGTATGTAGTGACTGAGGGGCATGTGACGTGATAACTGAGGGGAATGGGATGTAGTGACTGAGGGGTGTGTGACGTGATAACTGAGGGGAGTGAGATGTAGTGACTGAGGCGTGTGTGACGTGATAACTGAGAGGAGTGAGATGTAGCGACTGAGGGGTGTGTGACGTGATAACTGATGGGAATGGGATGTAGTGTCTGAGGGGTCTGTGACGTGATAACTGAGGGGAATGGGATGTAGTGACTGAGGGGCGTGTGACGTGATAACTGAGGGGAGTGAGATGTAGTGACTGAGGGGTGTGTGACGTGATAACTGAGGGGAGTGAGATGTAGTGACTGAGGGGTGTGTGACGTGATAACTGAGGGGAGTGGGATGTAGTGACTGAGGGGTGTGTGACGTGATAACTGAGGGGAGTGAGATGTAGTGACTGAGGGGCGTGTGACGTGATAACTGAGGGGAATGGGATGTAGTGACTGAGGGGTGTGTGACGTGATAACTGAGGGGAATGGGATGTAGTGACTGTGGGGCATGTGACGTGATAACTGAGGGGAATGGGATGTAGTGACTGAGGGGTGTGTGACGTGATAACTGAGGGGAGTGGGATGTAGTGACTGAGGGGTGTGTGACGTTATAACTGAGGGTAATGGGATGTAGTGACTGAGGGGTGTGTGACGTGATAACTGAGGGGAATGGGATGTAGTGACTGAGGGGTGTGTGACGTGATAACTGAGGGGAATGGGATGTAGTGACTGAGGGGTGTGTGACGTGATAACTGAGGGGAATGGGATGTAGTGACTGAGGGGTGTGTGACCTGATAACTGAGGGGAATGGGATGTAGTGACTGAGGGGTGTGTGACGTGATAACTGAGGGGAGTGAGATGTAGTGACTGAGGGGTGTGTGACGTGATAACTGAGGGGAATGGGATGTAGTGACTGAGGGGTGTGTGACGTGATAACTGAGGGGAATGGGATGTAGTGACTGAGCGGTGTGTGACGTGATAACTGAGGGGAATGGGATGTAGTGACTGAGGGGTGTGTGACGTGATAACTGAGGGGAATGGGATGTAGTGACTGAGGGGTGTGTGACGTGATAACTGAGGGAAATGAGATGTAGTGACTGAGGGGTGTGTGACGTGATAACTGATGGGAATGGGATGTAGTGACTGAGGGGTGTGTGACGTGATAACTGAGGGGAGTGAGATGTAGTGACTGAGGGGTGTGTGACGTGATAACTGATGGGAATGGGATGTAGTGACTGAGGGGTGTGTGACGTGATAACTGAGGGGAATGGGATGTAGTGACTAAGGGTGTGTGACGTGATAACTGAGGGGAATGGGATGTAGTGACTGAGGGGTGTGTGACGTGATAACTGAGGGGAGTGAGATGTAGTGACTGAGGGGTGTGTGACGTGATAACTGATGGGAATGGGATGTAGTGACTGAGTGGTGTGTGACGTGATAACTGAGGGGAATGGGATGTAGTGACTGAGGGGTGTGTGACGTGATAACTGAGGGGAATGGGATGTAGTGACTGAGGGGTGTGTGACGTGATAACTGATGGGAGTGAGATGTAGTGACTGAGGGGTGTGTGACGTGATAACTGAGGGGAATGGGATGTAGTGACTGAGGGGTGTGTGACGTGATAACTGAGGGGAGTGAGATGTAGTGACTGAGGGGTGTGTGACGTGATAACTGATGGGAATGGGATGTAGTGACTGAGTGGTGTGTGACGTGATAACTGAGGGGAGTGAGATGTCATGACTGAGGGGTGTGTGACGTGATAACTGAGGGGAATGGGATGTAGTGACTGAGGGGTGTGTGACGTGATAACTGAGGGGAGTGAGATGTCATGACTGAGGGGTGTGTGACGTGATAACTGAGGGGAATGGGATGTAGTGACTGAGTGGTGAGTGACGTGATAACTGAGGGCAATCGGATGTAGTGACTGAGGGGTGAGTGACGTGATAACTGAGGGGAATGAGATGTAGTGACTGAGGGGCGTGTGACGTGATAACTGAGGGGAATGGGATGTAGGGACTGAGGGGCGTGTGATGTAATAACTGAGAGGAATGGGATGTAATGACTGAGGGGCGTGTGACGTTATAACTGACGGGAGTGAGATGTAGTGACTGAGGGGTGTGTGACGTGATAACTGAGGGGAATGGGATGTGTGACTGAGGGGCGTGTGACGTGATAACTGAGGGGAATGGGATGTAGTGACTGAGGGGTGTGTGACGTGATCACTGAGGGGAGTGAGATGTAGTGACTGAGGGGTGTGTGACGTGATAACTGAGGGGAGTGAGACGTAGTGACTGAGGGGTGTGTGACGTGATAACTGAGGGGAATGGGATGTAGTGACTGAGGGGTGTGTGACGTGATAACTGAGGGGAGTGAGATGTAGTGACTGAGGGGTGTGTGACGTGATAACTGAGGGGAGTGGGATGCAGTGACTGAGGGGTGTGTGACGTGATAACTGAGGGGAGTGAGATGTAGTGACTGAGGGGTCTGTGACGTGATAACTGAGGGGAATGGGATGTAGTGACTGAGGGGCGTGTGACGTGATAACTGAGGGCAATCGGATGTAGTGACTGAGGGGTGAGTGACGTGATAACTGAGGGGAATGAGATGTAGTGACTGAGGGGTGTGTGACGTGATAACTGAGGGGAATGGGATGTAGGGACTGAGGGGCGTGTGACGTGATAACTGAGGGGAATGGGATGTAGTGACTGAGGGCCGTGTGACGTGATAACTGAGGTGAATGGGATGTAGTGACTGAGGGGCGTGTGACGTGATAACTGAGGGGAGTGGGATGTAGTGACTGAGGGGCGTGTGACGTGATAACTGAGGGGAATGGGATGTAGTGACTGAGGGTCGTGTGACGTGATAACTGAGGGGAGTGAGATGTAGTGACTGAGGGGTGTGTGACGTGATAACTGAGGGGAATGCGATGTAGTGACTGAGGGGCGTGTGACGTGATAACTGAGGGGAATGGGATGTAGTGACTGAGGGCCGTGTGACGTGATAACTGAGGGGAGTGGGATGTAGTGACTGAGGGGCGTGTGACGTGATAACTGAGGGGAGTGAGATGTAGTGACTGAGAGGCGTGTGACGTGATAACTGAGGGGAGTGAGATGTAGTGACTGAGGGGCGTGTGACGTGATAACTGAGGGGAGTGAGATGTAGTGACTGAGGGGTGTGTGACGTGATAACTGAGGGGAATGGGATGTAGTGACTGAGGCGTGTGTGACGTGATAACTGAGGGGAATGGGATGTAGTGACTGAGGGGAGTGTGACGTGATAACTGAGGGGAATGGGATGTAGTGACTGAGGGGTGTGTGACGTGATAACTGAGGGAAATGAGATGTAGTGACTGAGGGGTGTGTGACGTGATAACTGATGGGAATGGGATGTAGTGACTGAGGGGTGTGTGACGTGATAACTGAGGGGAGTGAGATGTAGTGACTGAGGGGTGTGTGACGTGATAACTGATGGGAATGGGATGTAGTGACTGAGGGGTGTGTGACGTGATAACTGAGGGGAATGGGATGTAGTGACTAAGGGTGTGTGACGTGATAACTGAGGGGAATGGGATGTAGTGACTGAGGGGTGTGTGACGTGATAACTGAGGGGAGTGAGATGTAGTGACTGAGGGGTGTGTGACGTGATAACTGATGGGAATGGGATGTAGTGACTGAGTGGTGTGTGACGTGATAACTGAGGGGAATGGGATGTAGTGACTGAGGGGTGTGTGACGTGATAACTGAGGGGAATGGGATGTAGTGACTGAGGGGTGTGTGACGTGATAACTGAGGGGAGTGAGATGTAGCGACTGAGGGGTGTGTGACGTGATAACTGAGGGGAATGGGATGTAGTGACTGAGGGGTGTGTGACGTGATAACTGAGGGGAGTGAGATGTAGTGACTGAGGGGTGTGTGACGTGATAACTGAGGGGAATGGGATGTAGTGACTGAGGGGTGTGTGACGTGATAACTGATGGGAGTGAGATGTAGTGACTGAGGGGTGTGTGACGTGATAACTGAGGGGAATGGGATGTAGTGACTGAGGGGTGTGTGACGTGATAACTGAGGGGAGTGAGATGTAGTGACTGAGGGGTGTGTGACGTGATAACTGATGGGAATGGGATGTAGTGACTGAGTGGTGTGTGACGTGATAACTGAGGGGAGTGAGATGTCATGACTGAGGGGTGTGTGACGTGATAACTGAGGGGAATGGGATGTAGTGACTGAGGGGTGTGTGACGTGATAACTGAGGGGAGTGAGATGTCATGACTGAGGGGTGTGTGACGTGATAACTGAGGGGAATGGGATGTAGTGACTGAGGGGTGAGTGACGTGATAACTGAGGGCAATCGGATGTAGTGACTGAGGGGTGAGTGACGTGATAACTGAGGGGAATGAGATGTAGTGACTGAGGGGCGTGTGACGTGATAACTGAGGGGAATGGGATGTAGGGACTGAGGGGCGTGTGATGTAATAACTGAGAGGAATGGGATGTAATGACTGAGGGGCGTGTGACGTTATAACTGACGGGAGTGAGATGTAGTGACTGAGGGGTGTGTGACGTGATAACTGAGGGGATTGGGATGTGTGACTGAGGGGCATGTGACGTGATAACTGAGGGGAATGGGATGTAGTGACTGAGGGGTGTGTGACGTGATCACTGAGGGGAGTGAGATGTAGTGACTGAGGGGTGTGTGACGTGATAACTGAGGGGAGTGAGACGTAGTGACTGAGGGGTGTGTGACGTGATAACTGAGGGGAATGGGATGTAGTGACTGAGGGGTGTGTGACGTGATAACTGAGGGGAGTGAGATGTAGTGACTGAGGGGTGTGTGACGTGATAACTGAGGGGAGTGGGATGCAGTGACTGAGGGGTGTGTGACGTGATAACTGAGGGGAGTGAGATGTAGTGACTGAGGGGTCTGTGACGTGATAACTGAGGGGAATGGGATGTAGTGACTGAGGGGCGTGTGACGTGATAACTGAGGGCAATCGGATGTAGTGACTGAGGGGTGAGTGACGTGATAACTGAGGGGAATGAGATGTAGTGACTGAGGGGTGTGTGACGTGATAACTGAGGGGAATGGGATGTAGGGACTGAGGGGCGTGTGACGTGATAACTGAGGGGAATGGGATGTAGTGACTGAGGGCCGTGTGACGTGATAACTGAGGTGAATGGGATGTAGTGACTGAGGGGCGTGTGACGTGATAACTGAGGGGAGTGGGATGTAGTGACTGAGGGGCGTGTGACGTGATAACTGAGGGGAATGGGATGTAGCGACTGAGGGTCGTGTGACGTGATAACTGAGGGGAGTGAGATGTAGTGACTGAGGGGTGTGTGACGTGATAACTGAGGGGAATGGGATGTAGTGACTGAGGGGCGTGTGACGTGATAACTGAGGGGAATGGGATGTAGTGACTGAGGGCCGTGTGACGTGATAACTGAGGGGAGTGGGATGTAGTGACTGAGGGGCGTGTGACGTGATAACTGAGGGGAGTGAGATGTAGTGACTGAGAGGCGTGTGACGTGATAACTGAGGGGAGTGAGATGTAGTGACTGAGGGGCGTGTGACGTGATAACTGAGGGGAGTGAGATGTAGTGACTGAGGGGTGTGTGACGTGATAACTGAGGGGAATGGGATGTAGTGACTGAGGCGTGTGTGACGTGATAACTGATGGGAATGGGATGTAGTGTCTGAGGGGTCTGTGACGTGATAACTGAGGGGAATGGGATGTAGTGACTGAGGGCCGTGTGACGTGATAACTGAGGGGAGTGAGATGTAGTGACTGAGGGGTGTGTGACGTGATAACTGAGGGGAGTGAGATGTAGTGACTGAGGGGTGTGTGACGTGATAACTGAGGGGCGTGGGATGTAGTGACTGAGGGGTGTGTGACGTGATAACTGAGGGGAATGGGATGTAGTGACTGTGGGGCATGTGACGTGATAACTGAGGGGAATGGGATGTAGTGACTGAGGGGTGTGTGACGTGATAACTGAGGGGAGTGGGATGTAGTGACTGAGGGGTGTGTGACGTTATAACTGAGGGTAATGGGATGTAGTGACTGAGGGGTGTGTGACGTGATAACTGAGGGGAATGGGATGTAGTGACTGAGGGGTGTGTGACGTGATAACTGAGGGGAATGGGATGTAGTGACTGAGGGGTGTGTGACGTGATAACTGAGGGGAATGGGATGTAGTGACTGAGGGGTGTGTGACCTGATAACTGAGGGGAATGGGATGTAGTGACTGAGGGGTGTGTGACGTGATAACTGAGGGGAGTGAGATGTAGTGACTGAGGGGTGTGTGACGTGATAACTGAGGGGAATGGGATGTAGTGACTGAGGGGTGTGTGACGTGATAACTGAGGGGAATGGGATGTAGTGACTGAGGGGTGTGTGACGTGATAACTGAGGGGAATGGGATGTAGTGACTGAGGGGTGTGTGACGTGATAACTGAGGGGAATGGGATGTAGTGACTGAGGGGTGTGTGACGTGATAACTGAGGGGAATGGGATGTAGTGACTGAGGGGTGTGTGACGTGATAACTGAGGGGAATGGGATGTAGTGACTGAGGGGTGTGTGACGTGATAACTGAGGGAAATGAGATGTAGTGACTGAGGGGTGTGTGACGTGATAACTGATGGGAATGGGATGTAGTGACTGAGGGGTGTGTGACGTGATAACTGAGGGGAGTGAGATGTAGTGACTGAGGGGTGTGTGACGTGATAACTGATGGGAATGGGATGTAGTGACTGAGGGGTGTGTGACGTGATAACTGAGGGGAATGGGATGTAGTGACTAAGGGTGTGTGACGTGATAACTGAGGGGAATGGGATGTAGTGACTGAGGGGTGTGTGACGTGATAACTGAGGGGAGTGAGATGTAGTGACTGAGGGGTGTGTGACGTGATAACTGATGGGAATGGGATGTAGTGACTGAGTGGTGTGTGACGTGATAACTGAGGGGAATGGGATGTAGTGACTGAGGGGTGTGTGACGTGATAACTGAGGGGAATGGGATGTAGTGACTGAGGGGTGTGTGACGTGATAACTGAGGGGAGCGAGATGTAGCGACTGAGGGGTGTGTGACGTGATAACTGAGGGGAATGGGATGTAGTGACTGAGGGGTGTGTGACGTGATAACTGAGGGGAGTGAGATGTAGTGACTGAGGGGTGTGTGACGTGATAACTGAGGGGAATGGGATGTAGTGACTGAGGGGTGTGTGACGTGATAACTGATGGGAGTGAGATGTAGTGACTGAGGGGTGTGTGACGTGATAACTGAGGGGAATGGGATGTAGTGACTGAGGGGTGTGTGACGTGATAACTGAGGGGAGTGAGATGTAGTGACTGAGGGGTGTGTGACGTGATAACTGATGGGAATGGGATGTAGTGACTGAGTGGTGTGTGACGTGATAACTGAGGGGAGTGAGATGTCATGACTGAGGGGTGTGTGACGTGATAACTGAGGGGAATGGGATGTAGTGACTGAGGGGTGTGTGACGTGATAACTGAGGGGAGTGAGATGTCATGACTGAGGGGTGTGTGACGTGATAACTGAGGGGAATGGGATGTAGTGACTGAGGGGTGAGTGACGTGATAACTGAGGGCAATCGGATGTAGTGACTGAGGGGTGAGTGACGTGATAACTGAGGGGAATGAGATGTAGTGACTGAGGGGCGTGTGACGTGATAACTGAGGGGAATGGGATGTAGGGACTGAGGGGCGTGTGATGTAATAACTGAGAGGAATGGGATGTAATGACTGAGGGGCGTGTGACGTTATAACTGACGGGAGTGAGATGTAGTGACTGAGGGGTGTGTGACGTGATAACTGAGGGGAATGGGATGTGTGACTGAGGGGCGTGTGACGTGATAACTGAGGGGAATGGGATGTAGTGACTGAGGGGTGTGTGACGTGATCACTGAGGGGAGTGAGATGTAGTGACTGAGGGGTGTGTGACGTGATAACTGAGGGGAGTGAGACGTAGTGACTGAGGGGTGTGTGACGTGATAACTGAGGGGAATGGGATGTAGTGACTGAGGGGTGTGTGACGTGATAACTGAGGGGAGTGAGATGTAGTGACTGAGGGGTGTGTGACGTGATAACTGAGGGGAGTGGGATGCAGTGACTGAGGGGTGTGTGACGTGATAACTGAGGGGAGTGAGATGTAGTGACTGAGGGGTCTGTGACGTGATAACTGAGGGGAATGGGATGTAGTGACTGAGGGGCGTGTGACGTGATAACTGAGGGCAATCGGATGTAGTGACTGAGGGGTGAGTGACGTGATAACTGAGGGGAATGAGATGTAGTGACTGAGGGGTGTGTGACGTGATAACTGAGGGGAATGGGATGTAGGGACTGAGGGGCGTGTGACGTGATAACTGAGGGGAATGGGATGTAGTGACTGAGGGCCGTGTGACGTGATAACTGAGGTGAATGGGATGTAGTGACTGAGGGGCGTGTGACGTGATAACTGAGGGGAGTGGGATGTAGTGACTGAGGGGCGTGTGACGTGATAACTGAGGTGAATGGGATGTAGTGACTGAGGGTCGTGTGACGTGATAACTGAGGGGAGTGAGATGTAGTGACTGAGGGGTGTGTGACGTGATAACTGAGGGGAATGCGATGTAGTGACTGAGGGGCGTGTGACGTGATAACTGAGGGGAATGGGATGTAGTGACTGAGGGCCGTGTGAAGTGATAACTGAGGGGAGTGGGATGTAGTGACTGAGGGGCGTGTGACGTGATAACTGAGGGGAGTGAGATGTAGTGACTGAGAGGCGTGTGACGTGATAACTGAGGGGAGTGAGATGTAGTGACTGAGGGGCGTGTGACGTGATAACTGAGGGGAGTGAGATGTAGTGACTGAGGGGTGTGTGACGTGATAACTGAGGGGAATGGGATGTAGTGACTGAGGCGTGTGTGACGTGATAACTGAGGGGAATGGGATGTAGTGACTGAGGGGAGTGTGACGTGATAACTGAGGGGAATGGGATGTAGTGACTGAGGGGTGTGTGACGTGATAACTGAGGGGAGTGGGATGTAGTGACTGAGGGGCGTGTGACGTGATAACTGAGGGGAATGGGATGTAGTGACTGAGGGCCGTGTGACGTGATAACTGAGGGGAATGGGATGTAGTGACTGAGGGGTGTATGACGTGATAACTGAGGGGAATGCGATGTAGTGACTGAGGGGCGTGTGACGTGATAACTGAGGGGAATGGGATGTAGTGACTGAGGGGTGTGTGACATGATAACTGAGGGGAATGAGATGCAGTGACTGAGGCGTGTGTGACGTGATAACTGAGGGGAATGGGATGTAGTGACTGAGGGGCGTGTGACGTGATAACTGAGTGGAGTGAGATGTAGTGACTGAGGGGCGTGTGACGTGATAACTGAGGGGAGTGAGATGTAGTGACTGAGGGGCGTGTGACATGATAACTGAGGGGAGTGAGATGTAGTGACTGAGGGGTGTGTGACGTGATAACTGAGGGGAGTGAGATGCAGTGACTGAGGGGTGTGTGACGTGATAACTGAGGGGAATGGGATGTAGTGACTGAGGGGCGTGTGACGTGATAACTGAGGGGTGTGGTATGTAGTGACTGAGGGGCATGTGACGTGATAACTGAGGGGAATGGGATGTAGTGACTGAGGGGTGTGTGACGTGATAACTGAGGGGAGTGAGATGTAGTGACTGAGGGGTGTGTGACGTGATAACTGAGGGGAGTGGGATGTAGTGACTGAGGGGTGTGTGACGTGATAACTGAGGGGAGGGGGATGTAGTGACTGAGGGGTGTGTGACGTGATAACTGAGGGGAATGGGATGTAGTGACTGAGGGGTGTGTGACGTGATAACTGAGGGGAATGGGATGTAGTGACTGAGGGGCGTGTGACGTGATAACTGAGGGGAGTGAGATGTAGTGACTGAGGGGTGTGTGACGTGATAAGTGAGGGGAGTGAGATGTAGTGACTGAGGGGTGTGTGACGTGATAACTGAGGGGAGTGGGATGTAGTGACTGAGGGGTGTGTGACGTGATAACTGAGGGGAGTGAGATGTAGTGACTGAGGGGCGTGTGACGTGATAACTGAGGGGAATGGGATGTAGTGACTGAGGGGTGTGTGACGTGATAACTGAGGGGAGTGAGATGTAGTGACTGAGGGGTGTGTGACATGATAACTGAGGGGAATGGGATGTAGTGACTGAGGGGTGTGTGACGTGATAACTGAGGGGAATGGGATGTAGTGACTGTGGGGCATGTGACGTGATAACTGAGGGGAATGGGATGTAGTGACTGAGGGGTGTGTGACGTGATAACTGAGGGGAGTGGGATGTAGTGACTGAGGGGTGTGTGACGTGATAACTGAGGGGAATGGGATGTAGTGACTGAGGGGTGTGTGACGTGATAACTGAGGGGAATGGGATGTAGTGACTGAGGGGTGTGTGACGTGATAACTGATGGGAATGGGATGTAGTGACTGAGGGGTGTGTGACGTGATAACTGAGGGGAGTGAGATGTAGTGACTGAGGGGTGTGTGACGTGATAACTGATGGGAATGGGATGTAGTGACTGAGGGGTGTGTGACGTGATAACTGAGGGGAATGGGATGTAGTGACTGAGTGGTGTGTGACGTGATAACTGAGGGGAATGGGATGTAGTGACTGAGGGGTGTGTGACGTGATAACTGAGGGGAATGGGATGTAGTGACTGAGGGGTGTGTGACGTGATAACTGATGGGAGTGAGATGTAGTGACTGAGGGGTGTGTGACGTGATAACTGAGGGGAATGGGATGTAGTGACTGAGGGGTGTGTGACGTGATAACTGAGGGGAGTGAGATGTAGTGACTGAGGGGTGTGTGACGTGATAACTGATGGGAATGGGATGTAGTGACTGAGTGGTGTGTGACGTGATAACTGAGGGGAATGGGATGTAGTGACTGAGGGGTGTGTGACGTGATAACTGAGGGGAGTGAGATGTCGTGACTGAGGGGTGTGTGACGTGATAACTGAGGGGAATGGGATGTAGTGACTGAGGGGTGAGTGACGTGATAACTGAGGGCAATCGGATGTAGTGACTGAGGGGTGAGTGACGTGATAACTGAGAGGAATGAGATGTAGTGACTGAGGGGTGTGTGACGTGATAACTGAGGGGAATGGGATGTAGGGACTGAGGGGCGTGTGATGTAATAACTGAGAGGAATGGGATGTAATGACTGAGGGGCGTGTGACGTTATAACTGAGGGGAGTGAGATGTAGTGACTGAGGGGTGTGTGACGTGATAATTGAGGGGAATGGGATGTGTGACTGAGGGGCGTGTGACGTGATAACTGAGGGGAATGGGATGTAGTGACTGAGGGGTGTGTGACGTGATAACTGAGGGGAGTGAGATGTAGTGACTGAGGGGTGTGTGACGTGATAACTGAGGGGAGTGAGATGTAGTGACTGAGGGGTGTGTGATGTGATAACTGAGGGGAGTGAGATGTAGTGACTGAGGGGTGTGTGACGTGATAACTGAGGGGAGTGAGATGTAGTAACTGAGGGGTGTGTGACGTGATAACTGATGGGAATGGGATGTAGTGACTGAGGGGTGTGTGACGTGATAACTGAGGGGAGTGGGATGTAGTGACTGAGTGGTGTGTGACGTGATAACTGAGGGGAATGCGATGTAGTGACTGAGGGGTGTGTGACGTGATAACTGAGGGGAGTGGGATGCAGTGACTGAGGGGTGTGTGACGTGATAACTGAGGGGAGTGAGATGTAGTGACTGAGGGGTGTGTGACGTGATAACTGAGGGGAGTGAGATGTAGTGACTGAAGGGTGTGTGACGTGATAACTGAGGGGAATGGGATGCAGTGACTGAGGGGTGTGTGACGTGATAACTGAGGGGAATGGGATGCAGTGACTGAGGGGTGTGTGACGTGATAACTGAGGGGAATGGGATGCAGTGACTGAAGGGCGTGTGACGTGATAACTGAGGGGAGTGAGATGTAGTGACTGAGGGGTGTGTGACGTGATAACTGAGGGGAATGGGATGCAGTGACTGAGGGGCGTGTGACGTGATAACTGAGAGGAATGGGATGTAGTGACTGAGGGGCGTGTGACGTGATAACTGAGAGGAATGGGATGTAGTGACTGAGGGGCGTGTGACGTGATAACTGAGGGGAGTGAGATGTAGTGACTGAGGGGCATGTGACGTGATAACTGAGGGGAGTGGGATGTAGTGACTGAGGGGTGTGTGACGTGATAACTGAGGGGAGTGAGATGTCGTCACTGAGGGGTGTGTGACGTGATAACTGAGGGGAATGGGATTTAGTGACTGAGGGGCGTGTGACGTGATAACTGAGGGGAATGGAATGTAGTGACTGAGGGGCGTGTGACGTGATAACTGAGGGGAGTGAGATGTAGTGACTGAGGGGCATGTGACGTGATAACTGAGGGGAGTGGGATGTAGTGACTGAGGGGTGTGTGACGTGATAACTGAGTGGAGTGAGATGTAGTGACTGAGGGGCGTGTGACGTGATAACTGAGGGGACTGGGATGTAGTGACTGAGGGGTGTGTGACGTGATAACTGAGGGGAGTGGGATGTAGTGACTGAGGGGCATGTGACGTGATAACTGAGGGGAGTGGGATGTAGTGACTGAGGGGTGTGTGACGTGATAACTGAGGGGAGTGGGATGTAGTGACTGAGGGGTGTGTGACGTGATAACTGAGTGGAGTGAGATGTAGTGACTGAGGGGTGTGTGACGTGATAACTGAGTGGAGTGAGATGTAGTGACTGAGGGGTGTGTGACGTGATAACTGAGGGGAGTGAGATGTAGTGACTGAGGGGTGTGTGATGTGATAACTGAGGGGAGTGAGATGTAGTGACTGAGGGGTGTGTGACGTGATAACTGAGGGGAATGGGATGTAGTGACTGAGGGGCGTGTGACGTGATAACTGAGGGGAATGGGATGTAGTGACTGAGGGGTGTGTGACGTGATAACTGAGGGGAATGGGATGTAGTGACTGAGGGGCGTGTGACGTGATAACTGAGGGGAATGAGATGTAGTGACTGAGGGGTGTGTGACGTGATAACTGAGGGGAGTGAGATGTAGTGACTGAGGGGCGTGTGACGTGATAACTGAGGGGAGTGAGATGTAGTGACTGAGGGGCATGTGACGTGATAACTGAGGGGAATGGGATGTAGTGACTGAGGGGCATGTGACGTGATAACTGAGGGGAGTGAGATGTAGTGACTGAGGGGTGTGTGACGTGATAACTGAGGGGAATGGGATGTAGTGACTGAGGGGTGTGTGACGTGATAACTGAGGGGAGTGAGATGTAGTGACTGAGGGGCATGTGACGTGATAACTGAGGGGAATGGGATGTAGTGACTGAGGGGCATGTGACGTGATAACTGAGGGGAGTGAGATGTAGTGACTGAGGGGTGTGTGACGTGATAACTGAGGGGAATGGGATGTAGTGACTGAGGGGTGTGTGACGTGATAACTGAGGGGAGTGAGATGTAGTGACTGAGGGGCATGTGACGTGATAACTAAGGGGAGTGAGATGTAGTGACTGAGGGGCGTGTGACGTGATAACTGAGGGGAATGGGATGTAGTGACTGAGGGGTGTGTGACGTGATAACTGAGGGGAATGGGATGTAGTGACTGAGGGGTGTGTGACGTGATAACTGAGGGGAATGGGATGTAGTGACTGAGGGGTGTGTGACGTGATAACTGAGGGGAATAGGATGTAGTGACTGAGGGGCGTGTGACGTGATAACTGAGGGGAATGGGATGTAGTGACTGAGGGGTGTGTGACGTGATAACTGAGGGGAATGGGATGTAGTGACTGAGGGGTGTGTGACGTGATAACTGAGGGGAATGGGATGTAGTGACTGAGGGGTGTGTGACGTGATAACTGAGGGGAATAGGATGTAGTGACTGAGGGGCGTGTGACGTGATAACTGAGGGGAGTGAGATGTAGTGACTGAGGGGCGTGTGACGTGATAACTGAGGGGAATGGGATGTAGTGACTGAGGGGTGTGTGACGTGATAACTGAGGGGAATGGGATGTAGTGACTGAGGGGTGTGTGACGTGATAACTGAGGGGAATGGGATGTAGTGACTGAGGAGTGTGTGACGTGATAACTGAGGGGAGTGGGATGTGGTGGAATAGGCTCATAGAAACATACAAAATAGCAGCGACAGTTGGCCATTCGGCCCTTCGAGTCTGTTCGTATGAAGGGCGGTAAGGCTTGAGAACATTACTGGGATTGGGAGGGGCGAGGCCATGGAGGGATTTGAAAACAATGGTGCAATGTAGGGACAGGCCATTGAGCCTGTTCCGCCATTCAATGAGATGATGGTAAAGCCTCGCTGATAAAGTGCAACATCCCCACCCACACCTGGGAGTCCCTGGCCCAAAGACCAGTCCGCCCTAAGTGGAGGAAGTGCATCCGGGAGGGCGCTGAGCACCTCGAGTCTCGTCGCCGAGAGCGTGCAGAGACCAAGCGCAGGCAGCGGGAGGAGCGTGCGGCAAACCAGTCCCACCCTCCCCTTCCCTCAACCACTGTGGTTCCTGTATTGGGCTGTTCAGCCACCTCACTGTATGACTGATATACTTCACACCCCTCATTGTAACACTGATATACCCCACACACCTCACTGTAACACTGATATACCCCACACACCTCACTGTAACACTGATATAACCCCACACCCCTCACTGTAGCACTGATATACCCCACACACCTCACTGTAACAGTGATATATACCACACACCTCACTGTAACAGTGATATACCCCACACCCCTCACTGTAACACTGATATACCCCACACCCCTCACTGTAACACTGATATACCCCACACCCCTCACTGGAACACTGATATACCCCACACACCTCACTGTCACAGTGATATATACCACACACCTCACTGTAACAGTGATATACCCCACACCCCTCACTGTAACACTGATATACCCCACACCCCTCACTGTAACACTGATATACCCCACACCCCTCACTGTAACACTGATATACCCCACACCCCTCACTGTAACACTGATATACTCCAACCCCTCACTGTAAAACTGATATACCCCACACCCCTCACTGTAACACTGATACACCCCACACATCTCACTGTAACGCTGGTTTACCCCACACCCCTCAGTGTAACACTGATATACCCCACACCCCTCACTGTAACACTGATATACCCCACACACCTCACTGTAACACTGATGTACCCCAAACCCCTCACTGTAACACTGATACACCCCACACACCTCACTGTAACACTGATATATCTCACACCCGTCACTGTAGCACTGATATACCCCACACACCTCACTGTAAAACTGATATACCCCAGACCCCTCACTGTAACACTGATATACCCCACACAGCTCACTGTGACACTGATATAACCCACACCACTCACTGTAACATGATATACCCCACACCACTCACTGTAACAGGGATATACTCCACACCCTTCACTGTAACACTGATATACCCCACACCCCTCACTGTAACACTGATATACCCCACACCCCTCACTGTAACACTGATATACCCCACACCCCTCACTGTAACACTGATATACCCCACACACCTCACTGTTACACTGATATACCCCACACACCTCATAGTAAAACTGATATACTCCACACCATTCACTGTAACACTGATATACCCCACACACCTCACTGTAACAGTGATATACTCCACACCCATCATTGTAACACTGACATACCCCACACACCTCACCGTAAAACTGATAAACCCCACACCCCTCACTTTAACACTGATATACTCCACACCCCTCACTGTAACACTGTTATACCCCACACCCCTTACTGTAACACTGATATACCACACACCCCGCACTGTAACACTGATATACCCCACACCCCTCACTATAACAGTGATATACTCCATACCCCTCACTGTAATATTGATATACCCCACATCCCTCACTGTAACACTGATAAAGCCCGCACCGCTCACTGTAACACTGATATACCCCACACCCCTCACTGCAATACTGATATCCCCAACACCCCTCATTGTAACACTGATAAACCCCACACCCCTCACTGTAACACTGATATCCCCAACACCCCTCATTGTAACACTGATAAACCCCACACCCCTCACTGTAACACTGATATACCCCACACCCTCACTGTAACACGGATGTACCCCACGCCCCTCACCGTAACACTGATATACCCAACACCCCTCACTGTAACACTGATATATCCCGCACCCCTCACTGTAACACTGATAGACCTCACACCATTCACTGCAACATTGATATACTCCACATCCCTCACTGTAACACTGATACACCCCACACACCTCACTGTAACACTGATATACCCCACACACCTCACTGTAACACTGTTATACTCCACACACCTCACTGTAACACTGATATACTCCACATCCCTCACTGTAACACTGATACACCCCACACACCTCACTGTAACACTGATATACCCCACACACCTCACTGTAACACTGATATACTCCACATCCCTCACTGTAACACTGATACACCCCACACACCTCACTGTAACACTGATATAACCCACACCCTTCACTGTAACACTGACATACCCCACACCCCTCACTGTAACACTGATATACTACACACCCCTCACTGTAACACTGATATACTACACACCCCTCACTGTAACACTGATATACTACACACCCCTCACTGTAACACTGATATACCCCACACCTCTCACTGTAACACTGATATACCCCACGCCCCTCACTGTAACACTGATGTGTCCCACACACCCCATTGTAACACTGATATACCCCAGAACCCTCACTGTAACACTGATATACCCCAAACACCTCACTGCAACACTGATATACCTCACACCCCTCACTGTAACACTGATATATCTCACACCCCTCAGTGTAACACTGATATATATCAAAAACCACTCACTGTAACACGGATATAACTCACATCCCTCACTGAAACACTGATATACCTCACACCCCTCACTGCAACACTGATATAACCCCACCTCTCACTGCTACAGTGATATACCCCACACCCCTCTCTGTAACACTGATATACCCCACAGCCCTCACTGTAACACTGATATACACCACACCCCTCACTGTCACACTGATATAACCCACACCCCTCACTGTAACGCTGATATACCCCACAGCCCTCACTGTAACACTGATATATCTCACACCCCTCAGTGTAACACTGATATATATCAAAAACCACTCACTGCAACACGGATATAACTCACATCCCTCATTGAAACACTGATATACCTCACACCCCTCACTGCAACACTGATATAACCCCACCTCTCACTGCTACAGTGATATACCCCACACCCCTCTCTGTAACACTGATATACCCCACAGCCCTCACTGTAACACTGATATACACCACACCCCTCACTGTCACACTGATATAACCCACACCCCTCACTGTAACGCTGATATACCCCACAGCCCTCACTGTAACACTGATATACACCACACCCATCTCTGTAACACTGATATACCCCACACCCCTCACTGTATCGGTGATATACCACACACACCTCACTGTCAAACTGATATACCCCACACCCCTCACTGTAACACTGATATACCCCACACTCCTCACTGTAAGACTGATATAACCCACACCCCTCACTGTAACACTGATGTGTCCCACGCACCTCATTGTAACACTGATGTACCCCAGGTCCCTCACTGTAACACTGATATACCCCAAACACCTCACTAAAACACTGATATACACCACACACCTCACTGTAACACTGATATAACCCCCACCCCTCACTGTAACACTGATATATCCCACACACCTCACTGTAACACTGATATACCCCACACCCCTCACTGTAACAGTGATATACCTCACACCCCTCACCGTAACAGTGATATACATCACACCCCTCACTGTTACACTGATGTACCCCACACCTCTCACTGTAACACTGATATACCTCACACCCCTCACTGTAACACTGATATACCCCAAACCACTCACTGTAACACGGATATAACTCACATCCCTCACTGAAACACTGATATACCTCACACCCCTCACTGCAACACTGATATAACCCCACCTCTCACTGCTACAGTGATATACCCCACACCCCTCTCTGTAACACTGATATACCCCACAGCCCTCACTGCAACACTGATATACCCCACACCCCTCACTGTATCACTGATATACCCCACGCCCCTCACTGTATGACTGATATACCTCACACCCCTCATTGTAACACTGATATACCCCACACACCTCATTGTAACAATGATATACCCCACACCCCTCACTGTAACACCGATAGACCTCACACCCCTCATTGTAACACTTATATATCCCACACCCCTCACTGTAACACTGATATACCCAACGCCCCTCACTGTAACACTGATATACCCCACACCCCTCACTGTAACACTTATGTATCCCACACCCCTCACTGTAGCACTGATATACCCCACACACCTCATTTTCACACCGATATACCCCACGCCCCTCACTGTAACATTGATATACCCCACACCCCTCAGTGTAACATTGATGTACCCCACGCCTCTCACTTTAACAATGACATACACCACACCCCTCTCTGTAACACTGATATACCTCACACCCCTCAGTGTAACATTGATGTACCCCACGCCCCTCACTGTAACACTGATATACACCAAACCCCTCACTGTAACACTGATATACTCCACACCCGTCACTGTAACACTGATATAACCCCCACCCCTCACTGTATCATTGATATCTCCCACACCCCTCCTTGTAACACTGATATACCCCACACCCCTCACTGTAACACTGATATACCCCACACCACTCACTGCAACACTGATATACCCCACACCCCTCAGTGTGACACTGATATACCCCACACTGCTCACTGTAACTCTGATATATCCCACACCCCTCAGTGTGACACTGATATACCCCACATCCCTCACTGTAACACTGATATACCCCACACACTCATTGTAACACTGATATACTCAACACCCCTCACTGTAACACAGATATAACCCACACCCCTCACTGCAACACTGATATATCCCACACCACTCACCTTAACACTGATATGCCCCACACCCCTCAGCTGAACACTGATATACCACACACCCCTCCATGTAACACTGATATACTCCACACACCTCACTAAAACACTGATATACCCCACGCCCCTCACTGTAACACTGATATACCCAACACCCCTCCCTGTAACACTGATATACTCCACACACCTCACTAAAACACTGATATACCCCACAACCCTCACTGTAACACTGATATACCCCACACCCCTCAGTGTGACACTGATATACCCCACACCGCTCACTGTAACAGTGATATACCCCACATCCCTCACTGTAACACTGATATACCCCACACCCCTCACTGTAACACTGATATACCCCACACCCCTCACTATAACACTGATATACCCCACTTCCATCACTGTAACAGTGATATACCCCACACCCCTCACTGTAACACTGATATACCCCACACACCTCACTAAAACACTGATATACCCCACAACCCTCACTGTAACACTGATATACCCCACACCCCTCACTGTGACACTGATATACCCCACACCACTCACTGTAACACGGATATAACTCACATCCCTCACTGAAACACTGATAGACCCCACACCCCTCACTGTCACGGTGATATGCCCCACACCCCTCACTGTAACACTGATATACCCCACACCCATCACTGCAACACTGATATATCCCACACCACTCACTGTAACACGGATATAACTCACATCCCTCACTGAAACACTGATATACCTCACACCCCTCACTGCAACACTGATATAACCCCACCTCTCACTGCTACAGTGATATACCCCACAGCCCTCACTGCAACACTGATATACCCCACAGCCCTCACTGTATCACTGATATACCCCACGCCCCTCACTGTATGACTGATATACCTCACACCCCTCATTGTAACACTGATATACCCCACACACCTCATTGTAACACTGATATACCCCACACCCCTCACTGTAACACCGATAGACCTCACACCCCTCATTGTAACACTTATATATCCCACACCCCTCACTGTAACACTGATATACCCAACGCCCCTCACTGTAACACTGATATACCCCACACCCCTCACTGTAACACTTATGTATCCCACACCCCTCACTGTAGCACTGATATACCCCACACACCTCATTTTCACACCGATATACCCCACGCCCCTCACTGTAACATTGATATACCCCACACCCCTCAGTGCAACATTGATGTACCCCACGCCTCTCACTTTAACAATGACATACACCACACCCCTCTCTGTAACACTGATATACCTCACACCCCTCAGTGTAACATTGATGTACCCCACGCCCCTCACTGTAACACTGATATACACCAAACCCCTCACTGTAACACTGATATACACCACATCCCTCACTGTAACACTGATATACACCACACCCCTCACTGTAACACTGATATACCCCAAACACCTCACTAAAACACTGATATACTCCACACCCGTCACTGTAACACTGATATATCCCACACCCCTCACTGTAACACTGTTATACCCCAAACACCTCACTGCAACACTGATATACCCCACACCCCTCACTGTAACACTGATATACCCCACACCGCTCACTGTAACACTGATATATCTCACACCGCTCACTGTAACTCTGATATATCCCGCACACCTCACTGTAACACTGATATACCCCACACACCTCACTGTAACACTGTTATACCACAAACACCTCACTGTAACACTGATATACCCCTCACACCTCACTGTGACACTGATATACCCCACAACCCTCACTGTAACGCTGATATACCCCACACACTCATTGTAACACTGATATACTCAACACCCCTCACTGTAACACAGATGTAACCCACACCCCTCACTGCAACACTGATATATCCCACACCACTCACCTTAACACTGATATGCCCCACACCCCTCAGCTGAACACTGATATACCACACACCCCTCCCTGTAACACTGATATACTCCACACACCTCACTAAAACACTGATATACCCCACACCACTTACTAAAACACTGATATACACCACACCCCTCACTGTAACACTGATATACCCCAAACACCTCACTAAAACACTGATATACCCCACGCCCCTCACTGTAACACTGATATACCCAACACCACTCACTGTAACACTGATGTGTCCCACACATCTCATTGTAACACTGATATACCCCACAACCCTCACAGTAACACTGATATACCCCAAACCACTCACTGTAACCGTGATATACATCACACCCCTCACTGTAACACTGATATACCACACACCCCTCACTGTAACAGTGATATACATCACACCCCTCACTGTAACACTGATGTACCCCACACCTCTCACTGTAACACTGATATACCTCGCACCCCTCACTGTAACACTGATAGACCCCAAACCACTCACTGTAACACTGATATAACCCACACCCCTCACTGCAACACTGATATACCCCACACCACTCACTGTAACACTGATGTGTCCCACACACCTCATTGTAACACTGATATACCCCACAACCCTCACAGTAACACTGATATACCCCAAACCACTCACTGTAACCGTGATATACATCACACCCCTCACTGTAACACTGATATACCACACACCCCTCACTGTAACAGTGATATACATCACACCCCTCACTGTAACAGTGATATACATCACACCCCTCACTGTAACACTGATATACCCAACACCCCTCACTGTAACACTGATATACCCCAAACCACTCACTGTAACACTGATATAACCCACACCCCTCACTGCAACACTGATATACCTCACACCCCTCACTGTAACACTGATATATATCACATCCCTCACTGTAACACTGATATATATCAAAAACCACTCACTGTAACACTGACATACCCCACACCCCTCACTGCAACACTGATATACCCAACACCCCTCACTGTAACAGTGATGTATCCCACACCCCTCACTGTAACACTGATATACCCCACATCCCTCACTGTAACACTGATATATCCCATACAACTCACGGTAACACTGATATACCCCACACCCCTCACTGCTACACTGATACACCCAACACCCCTCACTGTAACAGTGATGTATCCCACACCCCTCACTGTAACACTGATATACCCCACACCCCTCACTGTAACACTGATATACCCCACAAACCTCACAGTAACACTGATATAACCCACACCCCTCACTGTAACAGTGATATGCTCCACACCCCTCACTGTAACATTGATATACTCCACACCCCTCACTGTAACACTGATATACCCCAAACACCTCACTGTATCACTGATATACCCCACACCCCTCACTGTAACACTGATGTACCCCACACCCCTCACTGTAACACTGATACACCCAACACACCTCACTGTAACACTAATATAACCCACGCCCCTCACTGTAGCACTGATATACCCCACACCCCTCACTGTAACACTGATATACCCCACACCCCTCACTGTAACACTGATATACCCCACACCTCTCACTGTAACACTGATATACCCCACGCCCCTCACTGTAACACTGATGTGTCCCACACACCCCATTGTAACACTGATATACCCCAGAACCCTCACTGTAACACTGATATACCCAAAACACCTCACTGCAACACTGATATACCTCACACCCATCACTGCAACACTGATATATCTCACACCCCTCAGTGTAACACTGATATATATCAAAAACCACTCACTGTAACACGGATATAACTCACATCCCTCACTGAAACACTGATATACCTCACACTCCTCACTGCAACACTGATATAACCCCACCTCTCACTGCTACAGTGATATACCCCACACCCCTCTCTGTAACACTGATATACCCCACAGCCCTCACTGTAACACTGATATACACCACACCCCTCACTGTCACACTGATATAACCCACACCCCTCACTGTAACGCTGATATACCCCACAGCCCTCACTGTAACACTGATATATCTCACACCCCTCACTGTAACACTGATATACCCCAAACACCTCACTAAAACACTGATATACACCACACACCTCACTGTAACACTGATATAACCCCCACCCCTCACTGTAACACTGATATATCCCACATACCTCACTGTAACACTGATATACCCCACACCCCTCACTGTAACAGTGATATACATCACACCCCTCACTGTAACACTGATGTACCCCACACCTCTCACTGTAACACTGATATACCTCACACCCCTCACTGTAACACTGATATACCCCAAACCACACACTGTAACACGGATATAATTCACATCCCTCACTTAAACACTGATATACCTCACACCCCTCACTGCAACACTGATATAACCCCACCTCTCACTGCTACAGTGATATACCCCACACCCCTCTCTGTAACACTGATATACCCCACAGCCCTCACTGCAACACTGATATACCCCACACCCCTCACTGTATCACTGATATACCCCACGCCCCTCACTGTATGACTGATATACCTCACACCCCTCATTGTAACACTGATATACCCCACACACCTCATTGTAACACTGATATACCCCACACCCCTCACTGTAACACCGATAGACCTCACACCCCTCATTGTAACACTTATATATCCCACACCCCTCACTGTAACACTGATATACCCAACGCCCCTCACTGTAACACTGATATACCCCACACCCCTCACTGTAACACTTATGTATCCGACACCCCTCACTGTAGCACTGATATACCCCACACACCTCATTTTCACACCGATATACCCCACGCCCCTCACTGTAACATTGATATACCCCACACCCCTCAGTGTAACATTGATGTACCCCACGCCTCTCACTTTAACAATGACATACACCACACCCCTCTCTGTAACACTGATATACCTCACACCCCTCAGTGTAACATTGATGTACCCCACGCCCCTCACTGTAACACTGATATACACCCATCCCCTCACTGTAACACTGATATACACCACATCCCTCACTGTAACACTGATATACCCCACACCCCTCACTGTAACACTGATATACCCCAACCACCTCACTAAAACAATGATATACTCTACACCCGTCACTGTAACACTGATATAACCCCCACCCCTCACTGTAACATTGATATCTCCCACACCCCTCCTTGTAACACTGATATACCCCACACCCCTCACTGTAACACTGATATACCCCACACCCCTCACTGCAATACTGATATACCCAACACCCCTCACTGTAACACTGATTTACCCCACACCCCTCACTGTAACACTGACATACCTCACACACCTCACTGTAACACTGATATACCCCACACCCCTCACTGTAACACTGATATACCCCACACCCCTCACTGCTACACTGATACACCCAACACCCCTCACTGTAACACTGATATACCCAACACCCCTCACTGTAACACTGACATACCCCACACCCCTCACTGCAACACTGATATACCCCACACCACTCATTGTAACAGTGATGTATCCCACACCCCTCACTGTAACACTGATATACCCCACATCCCTCACTGTAATACTGATATATCCCACACAACTCACGGTAACACTGATATACCCCACACCCCTCACTGCTACACTGATACACCCAACACCCCTCACTGTAACACTGATATACCCAACACCCCTCACTGTAACACTGACATACCCCACACCCCTCACTGTAACACTGATATACCCCACACCACTCACTGTAACACTGATATACCCCACACCCCTCACTGCAACACTGATATACCCAACACCCCTCACTGTAACAGTGATGTATCCCACACCCCTCACTGTAACACTGATATACCCCACACCCCTCACTAACACTGATATATCCCACACAAATCACTGCAACACTGATATACCCAACACCCCTCACTGTAACAATGATGTATCCTATACCCCTCACTGTAACACTGATATACCCCACACCCCTCACTGTAACACTGATATACCCCACAAACCTCACAGTAACACTGATATAACCCACACCCCTCACTGTAACAGTGATATGCTCCACACCCCTCACTGTAACATTGATATACTCCACACCCCTCACTGTAACACTGATATACGCCAAACACCTCACTGTAACACTGATATACCCCACACCCCTCACTGTAACACTGATGTACCCCACACCCCTCACTGTAACACTGATATACCCCACACCCCTCACTGTAACACTGATATACCCCACACCTCTCACTGTAACACTGATATACCCCACGCCCCTCACTGTAACACTGATGTGTCCCACACACCCCATTGTAACACTGATATATCTCACACCCCTCAGTGTAACACTGATATATCTCACACCCCTCAGTGTAACACTGATATATATCAAAAACCACTCACTGTAACACGGATATAACTCACACCCCTCTCTAACACTGATATACCCCACAGCCCTCACTGCAACACTGATATATCCCACACCACTCACCTTTACACTGATATGCCCCACACCCCTCAGCTGAACACTGATATACCACACACCCCTCCCTGTAACACTGATATACTCCACACACCTCACTAAAACACTGATATACCCCACACCACTTACTAAAACACTGATATACACCACACCCCTCACTGTAACACTGATATACCCCAAACACCTCACTAAAACACTGATGTATCCCACACCCCTCACTGTAGCACTGATATACCCAACACACCTCACTGTAACACTGATATACCCCACGCCCCTCACTGTAACACTGATATACCCAACACCACTCACTGTAACACTGATGTGTCCCACACACCTCATTGTAACACTGATATATCCCACAACCCTCACTGTAGCACTGATATACCCAACACACCTCACTGTAACACTGATATACCCCACACCCTCACTGTAACACTGATATATCCCACACCACTCACTGTAACACTGATATACCCCACACCCCTCAGTGTGACACTGATATACCCCACACCGCTCACTGTAACAGTGATATACCCCACATCCCTCACTGTAACACTGATATACCCCAAACACCTCACTGTAACACTGATATACCCCACACCCCTCACTGTGACACTGATATACCCCACACCCCTCACTGTCACGGTGATATGCCCCACACCCCTCACTGTAACACTGATATACCCCACACCCCTCACTGTAACACTGATATACCCCGCATCCCTCACTGTAACACTGATATACTACACACCCCTCACTGTAATACTGATATACCCCACACCTCTCACTGTAACGCTGATATACCACACGCACCTCACTAAAACACTGATATACCCCACACCACTCACTAAAACACTGATGTACACCACACCCCTCACTTTAACACTGATATACCCCAAACACCTCACTAAAACACTGATGTATCCCACACCCCTCAATGTAACACTGATATACACCACACACCTCACTGTAACACTGATATACCCCACACCACTCACTGTAACACTGATGTGTCCCACACACCTCATTGTAACACTGATATACCCCACAACCCTCACAGTAACACTGATATACCCCAAACCACTCACTGTAACCGTGATATACATCGCACCCCTCACTGTAACACTGATATACCCCACACCCCTCACTGTAACAGTGATATACATCACACCCCTCACTGTAACACTGATGTACCCCACACCTCTCACTGTAACACTGATATACCTCACACCCCTCACTGTAACACTGATAGACCCCAAACCACTCACTGTAACACTGATATAACCCACACCCCTCACTGCAACACTGATATACCTCACACCCCTCACTGTAACACTGATATACCCCAAACCACTCACTGTAACTGTGATATACATCACACCCCTCACTGTAACACTGTTATACCCCACACCCCTGACTGTAACAGTGATATACATCACACCCCTCACTGTAACACTGATATACCCAACACCCCTCACTGTAACACTGATATACCCCAAACCACTCACTGTAACACTGATATAACCCACACCCCTCACTGCAACACTGATATATCTCACATCCCTCACTGTAACACTGATATATATCAAAAACCACTCACTGTAACACTGATATACCCCAAACCACTCACTGTAACACTGATATAACCCACACCCCTCACTGCAACACTGATATACCTCACACCCCTCACTGTAACACTGATATATCTCACATCCCTCACTGTAACACTGATATATATCAAAAACCACTCACTGTAACACTGACATACCCCACACCCCTTAGTGCAACACTGATATACCCAACACCCCTCACTGTAACAGTGATGTATCCCACACCCCTCACTGTAACACTGATATACCCCACATCCCTCACTGTAACACTGATATATCCCACACAACTCACGGTAACACTGATATACCCCACACCCCTCACTGCTACACTGATACACCCAACACCCCTCACTGTAACACTGATATACCCAACACCCCTCACTGTAACACTGACATACCCCACACCCCTCACTGCAACACTGATATACCCAACACCCCTCACTGTAACAGTGATGTATCCCACACCCCTCACTGTAACACTGATATACCCCACACCCCTCACTGTAACACTGATATATCCCACACAACTCACTGCAACACTGATATACCCAACACCCCTCACTGTAACAGTGATGTATCCCACACCCCTCACTGTAACACTGATATACCCCACAGCCCTCACTGTAACACTGATATACACCACACCCCTCACTGTCACACTGATACAACCCACACCCCTCACTGTAACGCTGATATACCCCACAGCCCTCACTGTAACACTGATATATCTCACACCCCTCAGTGTAACACTGATATATATCAAAAACCACTCACTGTAACACGGATATAACTCACATCCCTCATTGAAACACTGATATACCTCACACCCCTCACTGCAACACTGATATAACCCCACCTCTCACTGCTACAGTGATATACCCCACACCCCTCTCTGTAACACTGATATACCCCACAGCCCTCACTGTAACACTGATATACACCACATCCCTCACTGTCACACTGATATAACCCACACCCCTCACTGTAACGCTGATATACCCCACAGCCCTCACTGTAACACTGATATACACCACACCCATCTCTGTAACACTGATCTACCCCACACCCCTCACTGTATCGGTGATATACCCCACACACCTCACTGTCAAACTGATATACCCCACACCCCTCACTGTAACACTGATATACCCCACACTCCTCACTGTAAGACTGATATACCCCACACCCCTCACTGTAGCACTGATGTGTCCCACGCACCTCATTGTAACACTGATATACCCCAGGTCCCTCACTGTAACACTGATATACCCCAAACACCTCACTAAAACACTGATATACACCACACACCTCACTGTAACACTGATATAACCCCCACCCCTCACTGTAACACTGATATACCCCACACACCTCACTGTAACGCTGATATACCCCACAGCCCTCACTGTAACACTGATATACCTCACACCCCTCACTGTAACACTGATATACCCCAAACCACTCACTGTAACACGGATATAACTCACATCCCTCACTGAAACACTGATATACCTCACACCCCTCACTGCAACACTGATATAACCCCACCTCTCACTGCTACAGTGATATACCCCACACCCCTCTCTGTAACACTGATATACCCCACAGCCCTCACTGCAACACTGATATACCCCACACCCCTCACTGTATCACTGATATACCCCACGCCCCTCACTGTATGACTGATATACCTCACACCCCTCATTGTAACACTTATATATCCCACACCCCTCACTGTAACACTGATATACCCAACGCCCCTCACTGTAACACTGATATATCCCACACCCCTCACTGTAGCACTGATATACCCCACACACCTCATTTTCACACCGATATACCCCACGCCCCTCACTGTAACATTGATATACCCCACACACCTCAGTGTAACATTGATGTACCCCACGCCTCTCACTTTAACAATGACATACACCACACCCCTCTCTGTAACACTGATATACCTCACACCCCTCAGTGTAACATTGATGTACCCCACGCCCCTCACTGTAACACTGATATACACCAAACCCCTCACTGTAACACTGATATACACCACATCCCTCACTGTAACACAGATATACCCCACACCCCTCACTGTAACACTGATATACCCCAAACACCTCACTAAAACACTGATATACTCCACACCCGTCACTGTAACACTGATATAACCCCCACCCCTCACTGTAACATTGATATCTCCCACACCCCTCCTTGCACACTGATATACCCCACACCCCTCACTGTAACACTGATATACCCCACACCCCTCACTGCAACACTGATATGCCCCACACCCCTCAGCTGAACACTGATATACCACACACCCCTCCCTGTAACACTGATATACTCCACACACCTCACTAAAACACTGATATACCCCACACCACTTACTAAAACACTGATATACACCACACCCCTCACTGTAACACTGAAATACCCCAAACACCTCACTAAAACACTGATGTCTCCCACACCCCTCACTGTAGCACTGATATACCCCACGCCCCTCACTGTAACACTGATAGACACAAGACCACTCACTGTAACACTGATGTGTCCCACACATCTCATTGTAACACTGATATACCCCACAACCCTCACAGTAACACTGATATATCCCACACCACTCACTGTAACACTGATATACCCCACATCCCTCACTGTAACACTGATATACGCCACACCACTCACTGTGACACTGATATACCCCACACCACTCACTGTCACGGTAATATGCCCCACACCCCTCACTGTAACACTGATATACCCCACACCCCTCACTGTAACACTGATATACCCCACACCCCTCACTGTAACACTGATATACTACACACCCCTCACTGTAATACTGATATACCCCACACCTCTCACTGTAACGCTGATATACCACACGCACCTCACTAAAACACTGATATACCCCACACCACTCACTAAAACACTGATGTACACCACACCCATCACTGTAACACTGATATACCCCAAACACCTCACTAAAACACTGATGTATCCCACACCCCTCAATGTAACACTGATATACACCACACACCTCACTGTAACACTGATATACCCCACACCACTCACTGTAACACTGATGTGTCCCACACACCTCATTGTAACACTGATATACCCCACAACCCTCACAGTAACACTGATATACCCCAAACCACTCACTGTAACCGTGATATACATCACACCCCTCACTGTAACACTGATATACCCCACACCCCTCACTGCAACAGTGATATACATCACACCCCTCACTGTAACACTGATGTACCCCACACCTCTCACTGTAACACTGATATACCTCACACCCCTCACTGTAACACTGATATACCCCAAACCACTCACTGTAACACTGATATAACCCACACCCCTCACTGCAACACTGATATACCTCACACCTCTCACTGTAACACTGATATACCCAACACCCCTCACTGTAACACTGATATACCCCACACCCCTCACTGTAACAGTGATATACCTCACACCCCTCACTGTAACACTGATATACCCCAAACCACTCACTGTAACCGTGATATACATCACACCCCTCACTGTAACACTGTTATACTCCACACCCCTCACTGTAACAGTGATATACATCACACCCCTCACTGTAACACTGATATACCCAACACCCCTCACTGTAACACTGATATACCCCAAACCACTCACTGTAACACTGATATAACCCACACCCCTCACTGCAACACTGATATACCTCACACCCCTCACTGTAACACTGATATATCTCACATCCCTCACTGTAACACTGATATATATCAAAAACCACTCACTGTAACACTGACATACCCCACACCCCTCACTGCAACACTGATATACCCAACACCCCTCACTGTAACAGTGATGTATCCCACACCCCTCACTGTAACACTGATATACCCCACATCCCTCACTGTAACACTGATGTATCCCACACAACTCACGGTAACACTGATATACCCCACACCCCTCACTGCTACACTGATACACCCAACACCCCTCACTGTAACACTGACATACCCCACACCCCTCACTGCAACACTGATATACCCAACACCCCTCACTGTAACAGTGATGTATCCCACACCCCTCACTGTAACACTGATATACCCCACACCCCTCACTGTAACACTGATATATCCCACACAACTCACTGCAACACTGATATACCCAACACCCCTCACTGTAACAGTGATGTATCCCACACCCCTCACTGTAACACTGATATACCCCACACCCCTCACTGTAACACTGATATACCCCACAAACCTCACAGTAACACTGATATAACCCACACCCCTCACTGTAACAGTGATATGCTCCACACCCCTCACTGTAACATTGATATACTCCACACCCCTCACTGTAACACTGATATACCCCAAACACCTCACTGTAACACTGATATACCCCACACCCCTCACTGTAACACTGATGTACCCCACACCCCTCACTGTAACACTGATACACCCAACACACCTCACTGTGACACTAATATACCCCACGCCCCTCACTGTAACACTGAGATACCCCACACCCCTCACTGTAACACTGATATACCCCACACCCCTCACTGTAACACTGATATACCCCACACCTCTCACTGTAACACTGATATACCCCACGCCCCTCACTGTAACACTGATGTGTCCCACACACCCCATTGTAACACTGATATACCCCAGAACCCTCACTGTAACACTGATATAGCCCAAACACCTCACTGCAACACTGATATACCTCACACCCCTCACTGTAACACTGATATATCTCACACCCCTCAGTGTAACACTGATATATATCAAAAACCACTCACTGTAACACGGATATAACTCACATCCCTCACTGAAACACTGATATACCTCACACCCCTCACTGCAACACTGATATAACCCCACCTCTCACTGCTACAGTGATATACCCCACACCCCTCTCTGTGACACTGATATACCCCACAGCCCTCACTGTAACACTGATATACACCACACCCCTCACTGTCACACTGATATAACCCACACCCCTCACTGTAACGCTGATATACCCCACACCCCTCACTGTAACACTGATATACCCCACACACCTCACTGTAACGCTGATATACCCCACAGCCCTCACTGTAACACTGATATATCTCACACCCCTCAGTGTAACACTGATATATATCAAAAACCACTCACTGTAACACGGATATAACTCACATCCCTCATTGAAACACTGATATACCTCACACCCCTCACTGCAACACTGATATAACCCCACCTCTCACTGCTACAGTGATATACCCCACACCCCTCTCTGTAACACTGATATACCCCACAGCCCTCACTGTAATACTGATATACACCACATCCCTCACTGTCACACTGATATAACCCACACCCCTCACTGTAACGCTGATATACCCCACAGCCCTCACTGTAACACTGATATACACCACACCCATCTCTGTAACACTGATATACCCCACACCCCTCACTGTATCGGTGATATACCCCACACACCTCACTGTCAAACTGATATACCCCACACCCCTCATTGTAGCACTGATATACCCCACACTCCTCACTGTAAGACTGATATAACCCACACCCCTCACTGTAACACTGATGTGTCCCACGCACCTCATTGTAACACTGATATACCCCAGGTCCCTCACTGTAACACTGATATACCCCAAACACCTCACTAAAACACTGATATACACCACACACCTCACTGTAACACTGATATAACCCCCACCCCTCACTGTAACACTGATATATCCCACACACCTCACTGTAACACTGATATACCCCACACCCCTCACTGTAACAGTGATATACCTCACACCCCTCACTGTAACAGTGATATACATCACACCCCTCACTGTAACACTGATATACCCCAAACCACTCACTGTAACACCGATAGACCTCACACCCCTCATTGTAACACTTATATATCCCACACCCCTCACTGTAACACTGACATACCCAACGCCCCTCACTGTAACACTGATATACCCCACACCCCTCACTGTAACACTTATGTATCCCACACCCCTCACTGTAGCACTGATATACCCCACACACCTCATTTTCACACCGATATACCCCACGCCCCTCACTGTAACATTGATATACCCCACACCCCTCAGTGTAACATTGATGTACCCCACGCCTCTCACTTTAACAATGACATACACCACACCCCTCTCTGTAACACTGATATACCTCACACCCCTCAGTGTAACATTGATGTACCCCACGCCCCTCACTGTAACACTGATATACCCCAAACACCTCACTAAAACACTGATATACTCCACACCCGTCACTGTAACACTGATATAACCCCCACCCCTCACTGTAACATTGATATCTCCCACACCCCTCCTTGTAACACTGATATACCCCACACCCCTCACTGTAACACTGATATACCCCACACCACTCACTGCAACACTGATATACCCCACACCCCTCACTGTAACACTGATATACCCCACACACCTCACTGGAACACTGACATACCTCAAACACCTCACTGTAACACTGATATACCCCTAACCCCTCACTGTGACACTGATATACCCCACACCACTTACTAAAACACTGATATACACCACACCCCTCACTGTAACACTGATATGCCCCAAACACCTCACTAAAACACTGATGTATCCCACACCCCTCACTGTAGCACTGATATACCCCACGCCCCTCACTGTAACACTGATATACCCAACAACACTCACTGTAACACTGATGTGTCCCACACACCTCATTGTAACACTGATATACCCCACAACCCTCACAGTAACACTGATATATCCCACACCACTCACTGTAACACTGATATACCCCACACCCCTCAGTGTGACACTGATATACCCCACACCCCTCACTGTGACACTGATATACCCCACACCCCTCACTGTCACGGTGATATGCCCCACAACCCTCACTGTAACACTGATATACCCCACACCCCTCACTGTAACACTGATATACCCCACACCCCTCACTGTAACACTGATATACTACACACCCCTCACTGTAATACTGATATACCCCACACCTCTCACTGTAACGCTGATAGACCACACGCACCTCACTAAAACACTGATATACCCCACACCACTCACTAAAACACTGATGTACACCACACCCCTCACTGTAACACTGATATACCCCACACCCCTCACTGTAACACTGATATACCCCACACCCCTCACTGTAACACTGATATACCCCAAACACCTCACTAAAACACTGATGTATCCCACACCCCTCAATGTAACACTGATATACACCACACACCTCACTGTAACACTGATATACCCCACACCACTCACTGTAACACTGATGTGTCCCACACACCTCATTGTAACACTGATATACCCCACAACCCTCACAGTAACACTGATATACCCCAAACCACTCACTGTAACCGTGATATACATCACACCCCTCACTGTAACACTGATATACCCCACACCCCTCACTGTAACAGTGATATACATCACACCCCTCACTGTAACACTGATGTACCCCACACCTCTCACTGTAACACTGATATACCTCACACCCCTCACTGTAACACTGATATACCCCAAACCACTCACTGTAACACTGATATAACCCACACCGCTCACTGCAACACTGATATACCTCACACCTCTCACTGTAACACTGATATACCCAACACCCCTCACTGTAACACTGATATAACCCACACCCCTCACTGTAACCGTGATATACATCACACCCCTCACTGTAACACTGTTATACCCCACACCCCTCACTGTAACAGTGATATACATCACACCCCTCACTGTAACACTGATATACCCAACACCCCTCACTGTAACACTGATATACCCCAAACCACTCACTGTAATACTGATAAAACCCACACCCCTCACTGCAACACTGATATACCTCACACCCCTCACTGTAACACTGATATATCTCACATCCCTCACTGTAACACTGATATATATCAAAAACCACTCACTGTAACACTGATATACCCCACACCCCTCACTGTAACAGTGATATACATCACACCCCTCACTGTAACACTGATGTACCCCACACCTCTCACTGTAACACTGATATACCTCACACCCCTCACTGTAACACTGATACACCCCAAACACCTCACTAAAACACTGATGTATCCCACACCCCTCACTGTAACACTGATATACCCAAACCCCTCACTGTAACACTGATATACCCAACACACCTCACTGTAACACTGATATACCCCACACCCCTCACTGTAACAGTGATATACCCCACACCCCTCACTGTAACACTGATATACCCCACACCCCTCACTGTAACACTGATATACCTCACACCCCTCACTGTAACACTGATGTACCCCACACCTCTCACTGTAACACTGATATACCTCACACCCCTCACTGTAACACTGATATACCCCAAACCACTCACTGTAACACTGATATAACCCACACCCCTCACTGCAACACTGATATACCTCACACCCCTCACTGTAACACTGATATATCTCACATCCCTCACTATAACACTGATATATATCAAAAACCACTCACTGTAACACGGATATAACTCACACCCCTCACTGAAACACTGATATACCTCACACCCCTCAATGCAACACTGATATAACCCCACCTCTCACTGCTACAGTGATATACCCCACACCCCTCTCTGAAACACTGATATACCCCACAGCCCTCACTGTAACACTGATATACCCCACACCCCTCACTGTATCGGTGATATACCCCACACACCTCACTGTCAAACTGATATACCCCACTCCCCTCACTGTAACACTGATATATCCCACACCCCTCACTGTATCACTGATATACCCGACGCCCCTCACTGTATGACTGATATACTTCACACCCCTCACTGTAACACTGATATATCCCACACCCCTCACTGAAACACTGATATACCCCACACCACTCACTGCAACACTGATATAACCAACACCACTCACTGTAACAGTGATGTATCCCACACCCCTCACTGTATCACTGATGTACTCCACACCCCTCACTGTAACACTGATGTACCCCACACCCCGCATTGTAACACTGATATACCCCACACCCCTCACTGTAACACTGATACACCCCAGACATCTCACTGTAACGCTGGTTTACCCCACACCCCTCAGTGTAACACTGATATACCCCACACCCCTCACTGTAACACTGATATACCCCACACACCTCACTGTAACACTGATATACCCCAAACCCCTCACTGTAACACTGATATACCCCACACAGCTCACTGTGACACTGATATAACCCACACCCCTCACTGTAACAGGAATATACTCCACACCCCTCACTGTAACACTGATATACCCCACACCCCTCACTGTAACACTGATATACCCCACACCCCTCACTGTAACACTGATATACCCCACACCCCTCACTGTAACACTGATATACCCCACACCCCTCACTGTAACACTGATATACCCCGCACACCTCACTGTAACACTGATATACCCCGCACACCTCACTGTTACACTGATATACCCCACACACCTCATAGTAAAACTGATATACCCCACACTCCTCACTGTAACACTGATATACTCCACACCATTCACTGTAACACTGATATACCTCACACACCTCACTGTAACACTGATATACCCCACACCCCTCACTGTAACACTGATAGACCCCACACCCGTCATTGTAACACTGACATACCCCACACCCCTCACTGTAACACTGATATACCCCACACCTCTCACTTTAACACTGATATACCCCACACCCCTCACTGTAACACTGATATACCCCACACACCTCACTGTAACACTGATATACTCCACACCATTCACTGTAACACTGATATACCTCACACACCTCACTTTAACACTGATATACCCCACACCCCTCACTGTAACACTGATATACCCCACACCCCTTACTGTAACACTGATATACCACACACCCCTCACTGTAACACTGATATACCCCACACCCCTCACTATAACAGTGATATACTCCATACCCCTCACTGTAACATTGATATACCCCACATCCCTCACTGTAACACTGATAAAGCCCGCACCGCTCACTGTAACAGTGATATAATCCACACCCCTCACTGTAACACTGATATACCCCACACCCCTCACTGTAACACTGATATACCTCACACACCTCACTGTAACACTGATATACCCCAAACCACTCACTGTAACACTGATATAACCCACACCGCTCACTGCAACACTGATGTACCTCACACCTCTCACTGTAACACTGATATACCCAACAACCCTCACTGTAACACTGATATAACCCACACCCCTCACTGTAACCGTGATATACATCACACCCCTCACTGTAACACTGTTATACCCCACACCCCTCACTGTAACAGTGATATACATCACACCCCTCACTGTAACACTGATATACCCAACACCCCTCACTGTAACACTGATATACCCCAAACCACTCACTGTAATACTGATAAAACCCAAACCCCTCACTGCAACACTGATATACCTCACACCCCTCACAGTAACACTGATATATCTCACATCCCTCACTGTAACACTGATATATATCAAAAACCACTCACTGTAACACTGATACACCCCACACCCCTCACTGTAACAGTGATATACATCACACCCCTCACTGTAACACTGATGTACCCCACATCTCTCACTGTAACACTGATATACCTCACACCCCTCACTGTAACACTGATACACCCCAAACACCTCACTAAAACACTGATGTATCCCACACCCCTCACTGTAACACTGATATACCCAAACCCCTCACTGTAACACTGATATACCCAACACACCTCACTGTAACACTGATATACCCCACACCCCTCACTGTAACAGTGATATACCCCACACCCCTCACTGTAACACTGATATACCCCACACCCCTCACTGTAACACTGATATACCTCACACCCCTCACTGCAACACTGATGTACCCCACACCTCTCACTGTAACACTGATATACCTCACACCAATCACTGTAACACTGATATACCCCAAACCACTCACTGTAACACTGATATAACCCACACCCCTCACTGCAACACTGATATACCTCACACCCCTCACTGTAACACTGATATATCTCACATCCCTCACTATAACACTGATATATATCAAAAACCACTCACTGTAACACGGATATAACTCACACCCCTCACTGAAACACTGATATACCTCACACCCCTCAATGCAACACTGATATAACCCCACCTCTCACTGCTACAGTGATATACCCCACACCCCTCTCTGAAACACTGATATACCCCACAGCCCTCACTGTAACACTGATATACCCCACACCCCTCACTGTATCGGTGATATACCCCACACACCTCACTGTCAAACTGATATACCCCACTCACCTCACTGTAACACTGATATATCCCACACCCCTCACTGTATCACTGATATACCCGACGCCCCTCACTGTATGACTGATATACTTCACACCCCTCATTGTCACACTGATATACCCCACACCCCTCATTGTAACACTGATATACCCCACACCACTCACTGCAACACTGATACAACCAACACCACTCACTGTAACAGTGATGTATCCCACACCCCTCACTGTATCACTGATGTACTCCACACCCCTCACTGTAACACTGATGTACCCCACACCCCTCATTGTAACACTGATATACCCCACACCCCTCACTGTAACACTGATACACCCCAGACATCTCACTGTAACGCTGGTTTACCCCACACCCCTCAGTGTAACACTGATATACCCCACACCCCTCACTGTAACACTGATATACCCCACACACCTCACTGTAACACTGATATACCCCAAACCCCTCACTGTAACACTGATATACCCCACACAGCTCACTGTGACACTGATATAACCCACACCACTCACTGTAACATGATATACCCCACACCCCTCACTGTAACAGGAATATACTCCACACCCCTCACTGTAACACTGATATACCCCACACCCCTCACTGTAACACTGATATACCCCACACCCCTCACTGTAACACTGATATACCCCACACCCCTCACTGTAACACTGATATACCCCGCACACCTCACTGTAACACTGATATACCCCGCACACCTCACTGTTACACTGATATACCCCACACACCTCATAGTAAAACTGATATACCCCACACTCCTCACTGTAACACTGATATACTCCACACCATTCACTGTAACACTGATATACCTCACACACCTCACTGTAACACTGATATACCCCACACCCCTCACTGTAACACTGATAGACCCCACACCCGTCATTGTAACACTGACATACCCCACACCCCTCACTGTAACACTGATATACCCCACACCTCTCACTTTAACACTGATATACCCCACACCCCTCACTGTAACACTGATATACCCCACACACCTCACTGTAACACTGATATACTCCACACCATTCACTGTAACATTGATATACCTCACACACCTCACTTTAACACTGATATACCCCACACCCCTCACTGTAACACTGATATACCCCACACCCCTTACTGTAACACTGATATACCACACACCCCTCACTGTAACACTGATATACCCCACACCCCTCACTATAACAGTGATATACTCCATACCCCTCACTGTAACATTGATATACCCCACATCCCTCACTGTAACACTGATAAAGCCCGCACCGCTCACTGTAACAGTGATATACTCCACACCCCTCACTGTAACACTGATATACCCCACACCCCTCACTGTAACACTGATAAACCCCACACCCCTCACTGTAACACTGATATACCCCACACCCTCACTGTAACACCGATATACCCCACATCTCTCACTGTAACACTGATATATCCCACACCCCTCACTGTAACACTGATATACCCCACACCTCTCACTGTAACACTGATACACTCCACACACCTCACTGTAACACTGATATACCCCACACCCCTCACTGTAACACTGATATACCCAACACCCCTCACTGTAACACTGATATATCCCACACCCCTCACTGTAACACTGATAGACCTCACACCATTCACTGTAACATTGATATACTCCACATCCCTCACTGTAACACTGATACACCCCACACCCCTCACTGTAGCACTGATATACCCCACACCCCTCACTGTAACACTGATAAACCCCACACCCCTCACTGTAACACTGATATACCCCACACCCCTCACTGTAGCACTGATATACCCCACACCCCTCACTGTAACACTGATATACCCCACACCTCTCACTGTAACACTGATATACCCCACACCCCTCACTGTAACACTGATATACCCCACAAACCTCACTGTAACACTGATATAACCCACACCCCTCACTGTAACACTGATATACTCCAACCCCTCACTGTAACAGTGATATACCCCACACCCCTCACTGCTACACTGATATACCCCACACCCCTCACTGCTACACTGATATACCCCACACCCCTCACTGTAACACTCATATACCCAACACCCCTCACTGTAACAGTGATGTATCCCACACCCCTCACTGTAACACTGATATACCCCACACCCCTCACTGCTACACTGATACACCCAACACCCCTCACTGTAACACTCATATACCCAACACACCTCACTGTAACACTGATATACCCCACACCCCTCACTGTAACACTGATATATCCCACACAACTCACGGTAACACTGATATACCCCACAAACCTCACAGTAACACTGATATACCCCACACCTCTCACTGTAACACTGATATACCCCACACCCCTCCCTGTAACACTGATATACCTCACACCCCTCACAGTAAAACTGATATACCCCACACCCCTCACTGTAACACTGATATAACCCACACCCCTCACTGTAACACTGATATACTCCAACCCCTCACTGTAACACTGATACACCCCACACCCCTCACTGTAACACTGATATACCCCACATGCGTCACTGTAACACTGATATACCCCACACCCCTCACTGTCACACTGATATACCCCACACCTCTCACTGTAACACTGATATACTCCACACCCCTCACTGCAACACTGATATACCCAACACCCCTCACTGTAACACTGATTTACCCAACACCCCTCACTGTAACACTGATATACCTCACACACCTCACTGTAACACTGATATACCCCACACCCCTCACTGTAACACTGATATACCCCACACCCCTCACTGCTACACTGATACACCCAACACCCCTCACTGTAACACTCATATACCCAACACCCCTCACTGTAACAGTGATGTATCCCACACCCCTCACTGTAACACTGATATACCCCACACCCCTCACTGCTACACTGATACACCCAACACCCCTCACTGTAACACTCATATACCCAACACACCTCACTGTAACACTGATATACCCCACACCCCTCACTGTAACACTGATATATCCCACACAACTCACGGTAACACTGATATACCCAACACACCTCATAGTAAAACTGATATATCCCACACGGCTCACTGTAACACTGATATACCCCACACCCCTCACTGTAACATTGATATACCCCACAAACCTCACAGTAACACTGATATAACCCATACCCCTCACTTTAACACTGATATACCCCACACCCCTCACTGTAACACTGATATACCCCACACCTCTCACTGTAACACTGATATACTCCACACCATTCACTGTAACACTGATATACCTCACACACCTCACTTTAACACTGATATACCCCACACCCCTCACTGTAACACTGATATACCCCACACCCCTTACTGTAACACTGATATACCACACACCCCTCACTGTAACACTGATATACCCCACACCCCTCACTATAACAGTGATATACTCCATACCCCTCACTGTAACATTGATATACCCCACACCCCTCACTGTAACACTGATAAAGCCCGCACCGCTCACTGTAACAGTGATATACTCCACACCCCTCACTGTAACACTGATAAACCCCACACCCCTCACTGTAACACTAATATACCCCACACACCTCACTGTAACACTGATATACCCCACACCCCTCACTGTAACACTGATAAACCCCACACCCCTCACTGTAACACTGATATACCCCACACCCTCACTGTAACACGGATATACCCCACATCTCTCACTGTAACACTGATATATCCCACACCTCTCACTGTAACACGGATGTACCCCACACCCCTCACTGTAACACTGATGTGTCCCACACACCCCATTGTAACACTGATATACCCCAGAACCCTCACTGTAACACTGATTTACCCCAAACCACTCACTGTAACACGGATATAACTCACATCCCTCACTGCAACACTGATATAACCCCACCTCTCACTGCTACAGTGATATACCCCACACCCCTCTCTGTAACACTGATATACCCCACACACCTCACTGTAACACTGATATACCCCACACCCCTCACTGTATCGGTGATATACCCCACACACCTCACTGTCAAACTGATATACCCCACACCCTTTACTGTAACACTGATATACCCCACACTCCTCACTGTAAGACTGATGTGTCCCATACACCTCATTGTAACACTGATATACCCCAGGTCCCTCACTGTAACACTGATATACCCCAAACACCTCACTAAAACACTGATATACACCACACACCTCACTGTAACACTGATATCACCCCCACCCCTCACTGTAACACTGATATATCCCACACCCCTCACTGTAACACTGATATATCCCACACCCCTCACTGTAACACTGATATATCCACACCCCTAACTGTAATACTGATATATCCACACCCCTCACTGTAACACTGATATACCCCACACCCCTCACTGTAACAGTGATATACCTCACATCCCTCACTGTAACAGTGATATACATCACACCCTTCACTGTAACACTGATGTACCCCACACCTCTCACTGTAACACTGATATACCTCACACCCCTCACTGTAACACTGATATACCCCAAACCACTCACTGTAACACTGATATAATCCACACCCCTCACTGCAACACTGATATACCTCACACCCCTCACTGTAACACTGATATATCTCACACCCCTCAGTGTAACACTGATATATATCAAAAACCACTCACTGTAACACGGATATAACTCACATCCCTCACTGAAACACTGATATACTCCACACCCCTCATTGTAACACTGATATACCCCACACCCCTCACTATAACACTGATATACCCCACACCCCTCACTGTAACACTGATATACACCGCACCCATCACTGTAACACCGATAGACCTCACACCCCTCATTGTAACACTTATATATCCCACACCCCTCACTGTAACACTGATATACCCAATGCCCCTCACTGTAACACTGATATACCCCACACCCCTCACTGTAACACTTATGTATCCCACACTCCTCACTGTAGCACTGATATACCCCACACACCTCATTTTCACACCGATATACCCCACGCCCCTCACTGTAACATTGATATACCCCACACCCTTCAGTGTAACATTGATGTACCCCACGCCCCTCACTGTAACACTGATATACACCAAACCCCTCACTGTAACACTGATATACCCCACACCCCTCACTGTAACACTGATATACCCCAAACACCTCACTGTAACACTGATATACCCCACACCCCTCACTGTGACACTGATATACCCCACACCCCTCACTGTCACGGTGATATGCCCCACACCCCTCACTGTAACACTGATATACCCCACACCCCTCACTGTAACGCTGATATACCACACGCACCTCACTGTAACACTGATATACCCCACACACTCATTGTAACACTGATATACTCAACACCCCTCACTGTAACACAGATATAACCCACACCCCTCACTGCAACACTGATATGCCCCACACCCCTCAGCTGAACACTGATATACCACACACCCCTCCCTGTAACACTGATATACTCCACACACCTCACGATAACACTGATATACCCCACACCACTTACTAAAACACTGATATACACCACACCCCTCACTGTAACACTGATATACCCCAAACACCTCACTAAAACACTGATGTCTCCCACACCCCTCACTGTAGCACTGATATACCCAACACACCTCACTGTAACACTGATATACCCCACGCCCCTCACTGTAGCACTGATATACCCAACACCACTCACTGTAACACTGATGTGTCCCACACACCTCATTGTAACACTGATATACCCCACAACCCTCACAGTAACACTGATATATCCACACCACTCACTGTAACACTGATATACCCCACACCCCTCACTGTAACACTGATATACCCCAAACACCTCACTGTAACACTGATATACCCCACACCCCTCACTGTGATACTGATATACCCCACACCCCTCACTGTCACGGTGATATGCCCCACACCCCTCACTGTAACACTGATATACCCAACACCCCTCACTGTAACATTGATATACTACACACCCCTCACTGTAATACTGATATACCCCACACCCCTCACTGTAACGCTGATATACCACACGCACCTCACTGTAACTCTGATATACCCCACACACTCATTGTAACACTGATATACTCAACACCCCTCACTGTAACACAGATATAACCCACACCCCTCACTACAACACTGATAGATCCCACACCCCTCACCTTAACACTGATATGCCCCACACCGCTCAGCTGAACACTGATATGCCACACACCCCTCCCTGTAACACTGATATACTCCACACACCTCAATAAAACACTGATATACCACACACCACTCACTAAAACACGGATATACACCACACCCCTCACTGTAACACTGATATACCCCAAACACCTCACTAAAACACTGATGTATCCCACACCCCTCACTGTAACACTGATATACCCCACACCCCTCACTGTAACACTGATATACCCCAAACACCTCACTAAAACACTGATATACCCCACACACCTCACTGTAAACCTGATATAACCCACACCCCTCACTGTAACACTGATATATCCCACACCCCTCACTGTAACACTGATATACCCAAACCCCTCACTGTAACACTGATATATATCAAAAACCACTCACTGTAACACGGATATAACTCACACCCCTCACTGAAACACTGATATACCTCACACCCATCACGGCAACACTGATATAACCCCACCTCTCACTGCTACAGTGATATACCCCACACCCCTCTCTGTAACACTGATATACCCCACAGCCCTCACTGTAACACTGATATACCCCACACCCCTCACTGTAACACTGATATACCCCACACCCCTCACCGTAACTGTGATGTATCCCACACCCCTCACTTTAACACTGATATACACCACGCCCCTCACTGTAACACTTGATATATCCCACACCCCTCACTGTATCACTGATATACCCCACGCCCCTCATTGTAACACTGATATACCCCACACCCCTCATTGTAACAGAGATATACACCACACCCCTCACAGTAACACAGATATACCCCACACCCCTCACTGTAACACTGACATACCCCACACACCTCACTGTAACACTGATATACACCGCACCCCTCACTGTAACACCGATAGACCTCACACCCCTCATTGTAACACTTGTATATCCCACACCCCACACTGTAACACTGATATACCCAACGCCCCTCACTGTAACACTGATATACCCCACACCCCTCACTGTAACACTGATGTATCCCACACCCCTCACTGTAGCACTGATATACCCCACACACCTCATTTTAACACTGATATACCCCACGCCGCTCACTGTAACACTGATACACACCACACCCCTCTCTGTAACACTGATATACCTCACACCCCTCAGTGTAACATTGATGTACCCCACGCCCCTCACTGTAACACTGATATACACCACACCCCTCACTGTAACACTGATATACACAACACCCCTCTCTGCAACACTGATATTCCCCACATCCCTCACTGTAACACTGATATACCCCAGACCCCTCACTGTAACACTGATATACCTCAAACACCTCACTTAAACACTGATACACTCCACACCCTTCACTGTAACACTGATATAACCCCCACCCCTCACTGTAACATTGATAAATCCCACACCCCTCCCTGTAACACTGATATACTCCACACCACTCACTGTGACTCTGATATACCCCACACCCCTCAGTGTGACACTGATATACCCCACACCGCTCACTGTAACAGTGATATACCCCACATCCCTCACTGTAACACTGATTTACCCCACACCCCTCACTGTAACACTGATATACCCCACACGCCTCACTGTAACACTGATATACCCCACACCCCTCACTGTAACACTGATATACCCCACACCCCTCACTGTAACACTGATATACCCCACACCCCTCACTGTAACACTGATATACCCCACACCCCTCACTGTAACACTGATATACCCCAAACACCTCACTGTAACACTGATATATCCCACACCCCTCACTGTAACACTGATATACCCCACACCCCTCACTGTAACACTGATATACCCCACACAGCTCACTGTCAAACTGATATACCCCACACCCCTCACTGTAACACTGATATACTCCACACACCTCACTGTCAAACAGATATACCCCACACCCCTCACTGTAACACTGATATACCCCACACCCCTCACTAAAACACTGATAGAACTCACCCCTCACTGCAACACTGATATACCCAACATACCTCACTGTAACACTAATATACCCCACACCTTTCACTGTAACACTGATATATCCCACACCCCTCACCTTAACACTGATATACCACACACCCCTCACTGTAACACTTATAGACTCCACACCCCTCACTGTAACACTGATAAACCCCACACACCTCACTGTAACACTGATATACCCCACACCCCTCACTGTAACACTGATATACCCCACACCCCTCATTGTAACATTGATATATCCCACACCCCTCACTATAACACTGATATACCCCACACCCCTCACTGTAACACTGATATAACCCACAGCCCTCACTGTAACACTGATATAGCCCACACCCCTCACTGTAACACTGATATACCCCACAGCCCTCACTGTAACACTGATATAACCCACACCCCTCACTGTAACACTGATATACCCCACACACCTCACTGTAAAACTGATATACAACGCACCCCTCACTGTCACACTGATATACCCCACAGCCCTCACTGTAACACTGATATAACCCACAGCCCTCACTGTAACACTGATATTGCCCACACCCCTCACTGTAACACTGACAGACCCCACACATCTCACTGTAACACTGATATACCCCACACCCCTCACTGTAACAGTGATATACCCCACACCCCTCACTGTAACACTGATATAACCCCCACCCCTCCCTGTAATACTGATATACTCCACACCCCTCACTGTAACATTGATATACCCCACACCCTCACTGTAACACTGATATACCCCACACACCTCACTGTAACACTGATATACCCCACACCCCTCACTGGAACACTGATATATCCCACACCCCTCATTGTAACACTGATATACCCCACACCCCTCACTGTAACACTGATATACACCACACCCCTCACTGTAACACTGATATACCCCACACACCTCACTGTAACACTGATATACCCCACACCCCTCACTGGAACACTGATATATCCCACACCCTTCATTGTAACACTGATATACGCCACACCCCTCACTGTAACACTGATATACACCACACCCCTCACTGTAACACTGATATATTCCACACCCCTCACTTTAACACTGATATACCCCACACATCTCACTGCAAAACTGATGTACTCCACACCCCTCACTGTAACACCGATAGACCCCAAACACCTCACTAAAACACTGATATACCCCACACACCTCACTGTAACACTGATATACCCCACACTCCTCACTGTAACACTCATATACCCCACACTCCTCACTGGAAGACTGATATATCCCACACCCCTCACTGTAACACTGATATACGTTACACACCTCACTGTAACACTGATGTACCCCACACCCCTCACTGTAACACTAATATAACCCCCACCCCTCACTGTAACACTGATATACCCCACACCCCTCACTGTAACACTGATGTACCCCACACCCCTCACTGTAACACTGATATACCCCACACACCTCACTTTAACGGTCATATTCCCCATTCCTATCAATGTAACACTGATATACCCCACACCCCTCACTGTAACACTGATATACCCCACACACTCACTGTAACACTGATATACCCCTCACCCCTCACTGTAACACTGATGTATCCCACACCCCTCACTGTAACACTGATATACCCCACACCCCTCACTGTAACACTGATACACCCCACACCCCTCAGTGTCACACTGATGTATCCCACACCACACACTGGAACACTGATATACTCCACACCCCTCACTGTAACACAGATATCACCCACACCCCTCACTGCAACACTGATATACAACACACACCTCACCTTAACACTGATATACCCCACACCCCTCAGCTTAACACTGATATACCACACACCCCTCACTGTAACACTTGTATACTCCACACCCCTCACTGTAACACTGATATACCCCACACCCCTCACTGTAACACTGATATACCCCACACCCTAACCTGTAACACTGATATACCCCACACCCCTCAGCTTAACACTGATATACCCCACACCCCTCACTGTAACACACTGATATATCCCACACCCCTCAGCTAAACACTGATATACACCACACCCTTCACTGTAACACTGATATACCCCACACCCCTCACTGTAACACTGATATACCCCACACCCCTCACTGTAACACTGATATACCCAACACCCCTCACTGTAACAGTGATATCCCACACACCCCTCACTGTAACACTGATATACCGCACACCCCTCACTGTAACACTGATATACTACACACCCCTCACTGTAATACTGATATACCCCACACCCCTCACTGTAACGCTGATATATAACACGCACCTCACTGTAACACTGATATACCCCACACACTCATTGTAACACTGATATACTCAACACCCCTCACTGTAACACAGATATAACCCACACCCCTCACTGCAACACTGATATGCCCCACACCCCTCAGCTGAACACTGATATACCACACACCCCTCCCTGTAACACTGATATACTCCACACACCTCTCTAAAACACTGATATACCCCAAACCCATCACTAAAACACTGATATGCCCCACACCCCTCACTGTAACACTGATATACACCAAACACCTCACTAAAACACTGATATACACCACACCCCTCACTGTAACACTGATATACCCAACACACCTCACTGTAACACTGATATACCCCACACCCCTCACTGTAACACTGATGTGTCCCACACACCTCATTGTAACACTGATATACCCCAGAACCCTCACTGCAACACTGATATACCCCAAACACCTCACTAAAACACTGATATACACCACACCCCTCAATGTAACACTGATATACCCCAACACCCTATCAGTGTAACACGGATATACCCCACACCCCTCAGCTTAACACTCATATACTCCACACCCCTCACTGTAACACTGATATACCCAACACCCCTCACTGAAACACTGATATACCCAACACCCCTCACTGTAACACTGATGTATCCCACACCCCTCACTGTAACACTGATATACCCCACACCCCTCACTGTAACACTGATACACCCCACACCCCTCAGTGTCACACTGATGTATCCCACACCCCTCACTGGAACACTGATATACTCCACACCCCTCACTGTAACACAGATATCACCCACACCCCTCACTGCAACACTGATATACAACACACACCTCACCTTAACACTGATATACCCCACACCCCTCACTGTAACACTGATACACCCCACACCCCTCAGTGTCACACTGATGTATCCCACACCCCTCACTGGAACACTGATATACTCCACACCCCTCACTGTAACACTGATATACCCCACACTGTAACACTGATATACCCCACACCCTTCACTGTAACACTGATATACCCCACACCCCTCACTGTAACACTGATATACACCACACCCCTCACTGTAACACTGATATCCCACACACCCCTCACTGTAACACTGATATACCGCACACCCCTTACTGTAACACTGATATACTACACACCCCTCACTGTAAAACTGATATACCCGACACCCCTCACTGTAACGCTGATATACCACACGCACCTCACTGTAACACTGATATACCCCACACACTCATTGTAACACTGATATACTCAACACCACTCACTGTAACACAGATATAACCCACACCCCTCACTGCAACACTGATATATCCCACACCCCTCACCATTACACTGATATGCCCCACACCCCTCAGCTGAACACTGATATACCACACACCCCTCCCTGTAACACTGATATACTCCACACACCTCACTAAAACACTGATATACCCCAAACCCCTCACTAAAACACTGATATGCCCCACACACCTCACTGTAACACTGATATACCCCACGCCCCTCACTGTAACACTGATGTGTCCCACACACCTCATTGTAACACTGATATACCCCAGAACCCTCACTGTAACACTGATATACCCCAAACACCTCAATAAAAAAATGATATACCCCACACACCTCACTGTAACACTGATATAACCCCCACCCCTCAATGTAACACTGATATATCCCACACCCCTCTCTGTAACACTGATATACCCCACACACCTCACTGTCAAACAGATATTCCCCACACCCCTCACTGTAACACTGATATATCCCACACCCCTCACTGTAACACTTATATACTCCACACCCCTCACTGTAACACTGATATATCCCACACCCCTCACTGTAACACTGATATACCCCACACCCTAACCTGTAACACTGATATACCCGACACCCCTCAGCTTAACACTGATATACAACACACCCCTCACTGTAACACACTGAAATACCCCACACCCCTCAGCTTAACACTGATATACCCCACACCCTTCACTGTAACACTGATATACCCCACAACCCTCACTGTAACACTGATATACCCCACACTCCTCACTGTAACACTGATATACCCACACCCCTCACTGTAACACTGATATCCCACACACCCCTCACTGTAATACTGATATACCCCACACCCCTCACTGTAACACTGATATACCCCACACACTCATTGTAACACTGATATACTCAACACCCCTCACTGTAACACAGATATAACCCACACCCCTCACTGCAACACTGATATATCCCACACCCCTCACCATTACACTGATATGCCCCACACCCCTCAGCTGAACACTGATATACCACACACCCCTCCCTGTAACACTGATATACTCCACACACCTCACTAAAACACTGATATACCCCAAACCCCTCACTAAAACACTGATATGCCCCACACACCTCACTGTAACACTGATATACCCCACACCCCTCACTGTAACACTGATGTGTCCCACACACCTCATTGGAACACTGATATACCCCAGAACCCTCACTGTAACACTGATAAACCCCAAACACCTCACTAAAACACTGATATACCCAACACACCTCACGAGAACACTGATATAACCCCCACCCCTCACTGTAACACTGATATATCCCACACCCCTCACTGTAACACTGATATACCCACACCCCTCACGGTAACATTGATATACCCAACACACCTCACTGTTACGCTGATATACCCCACACCCCTCACTGTAACACTGATATACCCACACCCCTCACGGTAACATTGATATACCCAACACACCTCACTGTTACACTGATATACCCCACACCCTTCACTGTAACACTGATATACCCCACACACCTCAGTGTAACACGGATATACCCCACACCCCACAGCTTAACACTCATATACTCCACACCCCTCACTGTAACACTGATATACCCAACACCCCTCACTGAAACACTGATATACCCAACACCCCTCACTGTAACACTGATATACCCCACACCCCTCACTGTAACACTGATATACACCACGAACCTCACTATAACACTGATATACCCCACACACTCACTGTAACACTGATGTATCCCACACCCCTCACTGTAACACTGATATACCCCACACCCCTCACTGTAACACTGATATACTCCACACCCCTCACTGTAACACTGATATACCCCACACCCCTCACTGTAACACTGATACACCCCACACCCCTCAGTATCACACTGATGTATCCCACACCCCTCACTGGAACACTGATATACTCCACACCCCTCACTGTAACACAGATATCACCCACACCCCTCACTGCAACACTGATATACAACACACACCTCACCTTAACACTGATATACCCCAAACCACTCACTGTAACCATGATTTACATCACACCCCTCACTGTAACACTGATACACCCCACACCCCTCACTGTAACACTGATACACCCCACACGCCTCACTGTAACACTGATATACCCCACACCCCTCACTGTAACACTGATATACTCAACACCCCTCACTGTTACACTGATATACCCCACACCCCTCACTGTAACAGTGATATACATCAAACCCCTCACTGTAACACTGATGTACCCCACACCTCTCACTGTAACACTGATATACCTCACACCCCTCACTGTAACACTGATATACCCCAAACCACTCACTGTAACACTGATATAACCCACACCCCTCACTGCAACACTGATATACCTCACACCCCTCACTGTAACACTGATATATCTCCCTTCCTCACTGTAACACTGATATATATCAAAAACCACTCACTGTAACACGGATATAACTCACACCCCTCACTGAAACACTGATATACCTCACACCCATCACGGCAACACTGATATAACCCCACCTCTCACTGCTACAGTGATATACCCGACACCCCTCTCTGTCACACTGATATACCCCACAGCCCTCACTGTAACACTGATATACCCCACACCCCTCACTGTATCGGTGATATACCCCACACACCTCACTGTCAAACTGATATACCCCACACCCCTCACTGTAACACGGATATACCCCACACCCCTCACTGTAACGCTGATATACCCCAAACACCTCACTGTCAAAGAGATATACCCCACACCCCTCACTGTAACACTGATACACCCCAGACCCCTCACCGTAACTGTGATGTATCCCACACCCCTCACTTTAACACTGATATACCCCACGCCACTCACTGTAACACTGATATACCCCACACCCCTCACTGTATGACTGATATACCCCACACCCCTCATTGTAACACTGATATACCCCACACCCCTCATTGTAACACTGACATACCCCACACACCTCACTGTAACACTGATATAGCCCACACCCCTCACTGTAACACCGATAGAACTCACACCCCTCATTGTAACACTTATATATCCCACACCCCACACTGTAACACTGATATACCCAACGCCCCTCACTGTAACACTGATATACCCCACACCCCTCACTGTAACACTGATGTATCCCACACCCCTCACTGTAGCACTGATATACCCCACACACCTCATTTTAACACTGATATACCCCACGCCGCTCACTGTAACACTGATACACACCACACCCCTCTCTGTAACACTGATATACCTCACACCCCTCAGTGTAACATTGATGTACCCCACGCCCCTCACTGTAACACTGATATACACCACACCCCTCACTGTAACACTGATATACACAACATCCCTCTCTGCAACACTGATATTCCCCACATCCCTCACTGTAACACTGATATACCCCACACCCCTCACTGTAACACTGATATACCCCAAACACCTCACTAAAACACTGATACACTCCACACCCTTCACTGTAACACTGATATAACCCCCACCCCTCATTGTAACACTGATATACCCCACACCCCTCACTGTAACACTGATATACACCACACCCCTCACTGTAACACTGATAAATCCGACACCCCTCACTGTAACACTGATATATTCCACACCCCTCACTTTAACACTGATATACCCCACACACCTCACTGTAACACTGATATACCCCACACCCCTCACTGGAACACTGATATATCCCACACCCCTCATTGTAACACTGATATACGCCACACCCCTCACTGTAACACTGATATATCCTACACCCCTCACTGTAACACTGATATATTCCACACCCCTCACTGTAACACCGATAGACCCCAAACACCTCACTAAAACACTGATATACCCCACACACCTCACTGTAACACTGATATACCCCACACTCCTCACTGTAACACTCATATACCCCACACTCCTCACTGGAAGACTGATATACCCCACACCCCTCACTGTAACACTGATATACGTTACACACCTCACTGTAACACTGATATAACCCCCACCCCTCACTGTAACACTGATATACCCCACACCCCTCACTGTAACACTGATGTACCCCACACCCCTCACTGTAACACCGATAGACCCCAAACACCTCACTAAAACACTGATATACCCCACACACCTCACTGTAACACTGATATACCCCACACTCCTCACTGTAACACTCATATACCCCACACTCCTCACTGGAAGACTGATATACCCCACACCCCTCACTGTAACACTGATATACGTTACACACCTCACTGTAACACTGATGTACCCTACACCCCTCACTGTAACACTGATATACCCCACACCTCTCACTGTAACACTGATATACCCCACACGCCTCACTTTAACACTGATATACACCACACCCCTCACTGTAACACGGATATACCCCACACCCCTCAGCTTAACACTCATATACTCCACACCCCTCACTGTAACACTGATATACCCAACACCCCTCACTGTAACACTGATACACACCACACCCCTCTCTGTAACACTGATATACCTCACACCCCTCAGTGTAACATTGATGTACCCCACGCCCCTCACTGTAACATAGATAAATCCCACACCCCTCCCTGTAACACTGATATACTCCACACCACTCACTGTGACTCTGATATACCCCACACCCCTCAGTGTGACACTGATATACCCCACACCGCTCACTGTAACACTGATATACACCACACCCCTCACTGTAACACTGATATACACAACACCCCTCTCTGCAACACTGATATTCCCCACATCCCTCACTGTAACACTGATATACCCCACACCCCTCACTGTAACACTGATATACCCCAAACACCTCACTAAAACACTGATACACTCCACACCCTTCACTGTAACACTGATATAACCCCCACCCCTCCCTGTAACACTGATATACTCCACACCACTCAGTGTGACACTGATATACCCCACACCGCTCACTGTAACACTGATATACCCCACACCCCTCAGTGTGACACTGATATACCCCACACCGCTCACTGTAACACTGATATACCCCACACCCCTCACTGTAACACTGATATACCCCACACCCCTCACTGTAACGGTGATATACCCCACACCCCTCACTGTAACGGTGATATACCCCACACACCTCACTGTCAAACTGATATACCCCACACCCCTCACTGTAACACTGATATACCCCACACCCCTCACTAAAACACTGATAGAACTCACCCCTCACTGTAACACTGATATAACCCCCACCCCTTCCTGTAACACTGATATACTCCACACCCCTCACTGTAACATTGATATACCCCACACCCTCACTGTAACACTGATATACCCCACACACCTCACTGTAACACTGATATACCCCACACCCCTCACTGGAACACTGATATATCCCACACCCCTCATTGTAACACTGATATACCCCACACCCCTCACTGTAACACTGATATACACCACACCCCTCACTGTAACACTGATAAATCCGACACCCCTCACTGTAACACTGATATACCCCACACCCCTCACTGTAACACTGATATACCCCACACCCCTCACTTTAACACTGATATACCCCACACACCTCACTGTAACACTGATATACCCCACACCCCTCACTGGAACACTGATATATCCCACACCCCTCATTGTAACACTGATATACGCCACACCCCTCACTGTAACACTGATATATCCTACACCCCTCACTGTAACACTGATATATTCCACACCCCTCACTTTAACACTGATATACCCCACACATCTCACTGCAAAACTGATGTACTCCACACCCCTCACTGTAACACCGATAGACCCCAAACACCTCACTAAAACACTGATATACCCCACACACCTCACTGTAACACTGATATACCCCACACTCCTCACTGTAACACTCATATACCCCACACTCCTCACTGGAAGACTGATATACCCCACACCTCTCACTGTAACACTGATATACGTTACACACCTCACTGTAACACTGATATAACCCCCACCCCTCACTGTAACACTGATATACCCCACACCCCTCACTGTAACACTGATGTACCCCACACCCCTCACTGTAACACCGATAGACCCCAAAAACCTCACTAAAACACTGATATACCCCACACACCTCACTGTAACACTGATATACCCCACACTCCTCACTGTAACACTCATATACCCCACACTCCTCACTGGAAGACTGATATACCCCACACCCCTCACTGTAACACTGATATACGTTACACACCTCACTGTAACACTGATGTACCCTACACCCCTCACTGTAACACTGATATCCCACACACCCCTCACTGTAACACTGATATACCGCACACCCCTCACTGTAACACTGATATACTACACACCCCTCACTGTAATACTGATATACCCCACACCCCTCACTGTAACGCTGATATACCACACGCACCTCACTGTAACACTGATATACCCCACACACTCATTGTAACACTGATATACTCAACACCCCTCACTGTAACACAGATATAACCCACACCCCTCACTGCAACACTGATATGCCCCACACCCCTCAGCTGAACACTGATAAACCACACACCCCTCACTGTAACACTGATATACCCCAAACACCTCACTAAAACACTGATATACTCAACACCCCTCACTGTAACACTGATATACCCAACACCCCTCACTGTAACACTGATGTATCCCACACCCCTCACTGTAACACTGATATACCCCACACCCCTCACTGTAACACTGATACACCCCACACCCCTCAGTGTCACACTGATGTATCCCACACCCCTCACTGGAACACTGATATACTCCACACCCCTCACTGTAACACAGATATCACCCACACCCCTCACTGCAACATTGATATACAACACACACCTCACCTTAACACTGATATACCCCACACCCCTCAGCTTAACACCGATATACCACACACCCCTCACTGTAACACTTATATACTCCACACCCCTCACTGTAACACTGATATACCCCACACCCTAACCTGTAACACTGATATACCCGACACCCCTCAGCTTAACACTGATATACCACACACCCCTCACTGTAACACACTGATATACCCCACACCCCTCAGCTTAACACTGATATACCCCACACCCTTCACTGTAACACTGATATACCCCACACCCCTCACTGTAACACTGATATACCCCACACCCCTCACTGTAACACTGATATACTCCACACCCCTCACTGTAACGCTGATATACCACACGCACCTCACTGTAACACTGATATACCCCACACACTCATTGTAACACTGATATACTCAACACCCCTCACTGTAACACAGATATAACCCACACCCCTCACTGCAACACTGATATATCCCACACCCCTCACTGTAACACTGATATACTCCACACACCTCACTAAAACACTGATATACCCCAAACCCCTCACTAAAACACTGATATGCCCCACACACCTCACTGTAACACTGATATACCCCACGCCCCTCACTGTAACACTGATGTGTCCCACACACCTCATTGTAACACTGATATACCCCAGAACCCTCACTGTAACACTGATATATCCCACACCCCTCACTGTAACACTGAAATACCCACACCACTCACGGTAACACTGAAATACCCAACACACCTCACTGTTACACTGATATACCCCACACCCCTCACTGTAACAGTGATATACCTCACACCCCTCACTGTAACACTGATATACCCCAAACCACTCACTGTAACCGTGATATACCTCACACACCTCACTGTAACACTGATATACCTCACACCCCTCACTGTAACACTGATATATCTCACACCCCTCAGTGTAACACTGATACATATCAAAAACCACTCACTGTAACACGGATATAACTCACATCCCTCACTGAAACACTGATATACCTCACACCCCTCACTGCAACACTGATCTCACCCCACCTCTCACTGCTACAGTGATATACCCCACACCCCTCTCTGTAACACTGATATACCCCACACACCTCACTGTCAAACAGATATACCCCACACCCCTCACTGTAACACTGATATAACTCCCACCCCTCACTGTAACACTGATGTATCCCACACCCCTCACTGTAACACTTATATACTCCACACCCCTCACTGTAACACTGATATACCCCACACCCCTCACTGTAACACTGATATATCCCGCACCCCTCACTGTATCACTGATATACCCCACGCCCCTCACTGTATGACTGATATACCTCACACCCCTCACTGTAACACTGATATACCCCACACCCCTCACTGTAACACTGATGTACCCCACACCCCTCACTGTAACACTGATATACCCCACACACTCACTGTAACCGTGATATACCTCACACACCTCACTGCAACACTGATATATCTCACACCCCTCAGTGTAACACTGATATATATCAAAAACCACTCACTGTAACACGGATATAACTCACATCCCTCACTGAAACACTGATATACCTCACACCCCTCACTGCAACACTGATCTCACCCCACCTCTCACTGCTACAGTGATATACCCCACACCCCTCTCTGTAACACTGATATACCCCACACCCCTCGCTGTAACACTGATATACTCCACACCCCTCACCGTAACTGTGATGTATCCCACACCCCTCACTTTAACACTGATATACCGCACGCCCCTCACTGTAACACTGATATATCCCACACCCCTCACTGTATCACTGATATACCCCACGCCCCTCAATGTATGACTGATATACCTCACACCCCTCACTGTAACACTGATGTACCCCACACCTATCTCTGTAACACTGATATACCCCACACCCTTCACTGTAACACTGATATTCCCCACACCCCTCACTGTAACACTGATATACCCCACACCCTTCACTGTAACACTGATATACCCCACACACCTCAGTGTAACACGGATATACCCCACACCCCTCAGCTTAACACTCATATACTCCACACCCCTCACTGTAACACTGATATACTCAACACCCCTCACTGTAACACAGATATAACCCACACCCCTCACTGCAACACTGATATGCCCCACACCCCTCAGCTGAACACTGATATACCACACACCCCTCCCTGTAACACTGATATACTCCACACACCTCACTAAAACACTGATATACCCCAAACCCATCACTAAAACACTGATATGCCCCACACCCCTCACTGTAGCACTGATATACCCAACACACCTCACTGTAACACTGATATACCCCACGCCCCTCACTGTAACACTGATGTGTCCCACACACCTCATTGTAACACTGATATACCCCAGAACCCTCACTGTAACACTGATATACCCCAAACACCTCACTAAAACACTGATATACACCACACCCCTCACTGTAACACTGATATACCCCAACACCCCTCAGTGTAACACGGATATACCCCACACCCCTCAGCTTAACACTCATATACTCCACACCCCTCACTGTAACACTGATATACCCAACACCCCTCACTGAAACACTGATATACCCAACACCCCTCACTGTAACACTGATATACCCCACACCCCTCAGTGTCACACTGATGTATCCCACACCCATCACTGTAACACTGATGTATCCCACACCCCTCACTGTAACACTGATACACCCCACACCCCTCAGTGTCACACTGATGTATCCCACACCCATCACTGGAACATTGATATACTCCACACCCCTCACTGTAACACAGATATCACCCACACCCCTCACTGCAACACTGATATACAACACACACCTCACCTTAACACTGATATACCCCACACCCCTCAGCTTAACACTGATATACCACACACCCCTCACTGTAACACTTATATACTCCACACCCTTCACTGTAACACTGATATACCCCACACCCCTCACTGTAACACTGATATACCCCACACCCTAACCTGTAACACTGATATACCCGACACCTCTCAGCTTAACACTGATATACCACACACCCCTCACTGTAACACACTGATATACCCCACACCCCTCAGCTTAACACTGATATACCCCACACCCTTCACTGTAACACTGATATACCCCACAGCCCTCACTGTAACACTGATATACCCCACACCCCTCACTGTAACACTGATATACCGCACACCCCTTACTGTAACACTGATATACTACACACCCCTCACTGTAATACTGATATACCCCACACCCCTCACTGTAACGCTGATATACCACACGCACCTCACTGTAACACTGATATACCCCACACACTCATTGTAACACTGATATACTCAACACCCCTCACTGTAACACAGATATATCCCACACCCCTCACTGTAACACTGATATACCCACACCCCTCACGGTAACACTGATATACCCAACACACCTCACTGTTACACTGATATACCCCACACCCCTCACTGTAACACTGATATACCCCAAACCACTCACTGTAACCGTGATATACCTCACACACCTCACTGTAACACTGATATACCTCACACCCCTCACTGCAACACTGATATATCTCACACCCCTCAGTGTAACACTGATATATATCAAAAACCACTCACTGTAACACGGATATAACTCACATCCCTCACTGAAACACTGATATACCTCACACCCCTCACTGCAACACTGATCTCACCCCACCTCTCACTGCTACAGTGACATACCCCACACCCCTCTCTGTAACACTGATATACCACACACCCCTCACTGTAACACTGATATACTCCACACCCCTCACCGTAACTGTGATGTATCCCACACCCCTCACTTTAACACTGATATACCGCACGCCCCTCACTGTAACACTGATATATCCCACACCCCTCACTGTATCACTGATATACCCCACGCCCCTCACTGTATGACTGATATACCTCACACCCCTCACTGTAACACTGATATACCCCACACCCCTCACTGTAACACTGATGTACCCCACACCCCTCACTGTAACACTGATATACCCCACACATCTCACTTTAACACTGATATTCCGCAAACCCCTCCCTGCAACACTGATATACCCCACACACCTCAGTGTAACACGGATATACCCCACACCCCTCTGCTTAACACTCATATACTCCACACCCCTCACTGTAACACTGATATACCCAACACCCCTCACTGAAACACTGATATACCCAACACCCCTCACTGTAACACTGATATACCCCACACCCCTCACTGTAACACTGATGTACACCACAAACATCACTATAACACTGATATACCCCACACACTCACTGTAGCACTGATGTATCCCACACCCCTCACTGTGACACTGATATACTCCACACCCCTCACTGTAACACTGATATACCCCACACCACTCACTGTAACACACTGATATACCCCACACCCCTCAGCTTAACACTGATATACACCACACCCTTCACTGTAACACTGATATACCCCACACCCCTCACTGTAACACTGATATACCACACACCCCTCACTGTGATACTGATATACCCCACACCCCTCACTGTAACACTGATATCCCACACACCCCTCACTGTAACACTGATATACCCCACACCCCTCACTGTAACACTGATATACTACACACCCCTCACTGTAATACTGATATACCCCACACCCCTCACTGTAACGCTGATATACCACACGCACCTCACTGTAACACTGATATACCCCACACACTCATTGTACCACTGATATACTCAACACCCCTCACTGTAACACAGATATAACCCACACCCCTCACTGCAACACTGATATGCCCCACACCCCTCAGCTGAACACTGATATACCACACACCCCTCCCTGTAACACTGATATACTCCACACACCTCACTAAAACACTGATATACCCCAAACCCATCACTAAAACACTGATATGCCCCACACCCCTCACTGTAACACTGATATACCCCAAACACCTCACTAAAACACTGATGTATCCCACACCCCTCACTGTAGCACTGATATACCCAACACACCTCACTGTAACACTGATATACCCCACGCCCCTCACTGTAACACTGATGTGTCCCACACACCTCATTGTAACACTGATATACCCCAGAACCCTCACTGTAACACTGATATACCCCAAACACCTCACTATATCACTGATATACACCACACCCCTCACTGTAACACTGATATACCCCAACACCCCTCAGTGTAACACGGATATACCCCACACCCCTCAGCTTAACACTCATATACTCCACACCCCTCACTGTAACACTGATATACCCAACACCCCTCACTGAAACACTGATATACCCAACACCCCTCATTGTAACACTGATGTATCCCACACCCCTCAGTGTCACACTGATGTATCCCACACCCCTCACTGGAACACTGATATACTCCACACCCCTCACTGTAACACAGATATCACCCACACCCCTCACTGCAACACTGATATACAACACACACCTCACCTTAACACTGATATACCCCACACCCCTCAGCTTAACACTGATATACCACACACCCCTCACTGTAACACTTATATACCCCACACCCCTCACTGTAACACTGATATACCCCACACCCTAACCTGTAACACTGATATACCCGACACCCCTCAGCTTAACACTGATATACCACACACCCCTCACTGTAACACACTGATATACCCCACACCCCTCAGCTTAACACTGATATACCACACACCCCTCACTGTAACACTGATATACCCCACACCCCTCACTGTAACACTGATATCCCACACACCCCTCACTGTAACACTGATATACCGCACACCCCTTACTGTAACACTGATATACTACACACCCCTCACTGTAATACTGATATACCCCACACCCCTCACTGTAACGCTGATATACCACAAGCACCTCACTGTAACACTGATATACCCCACACACTCATTGTAACACTGATATACTCAACAACCCTCACTGTAACACAGATATAACCCACACCCCTCACTGCAACACTGATATATCCCACACCCCTCACCATTACACTGATATGCCCCACACCCCTCAGCTGAACACTGATATACCACACACCCCTCCCTGTAACACTGATATACTCCACACACCTCACTAAAACACTAATATACCCCAAACCCCTCTCTAAAACACTGATATGCCCCACACACCTCACTGTAACACTGATATACCCCACGCCCCTCACTGTAACACTGATGTGTCCCACACACCTCACTGTAACACTGATATACCCACACCACTCACGGTAACACTGAAATACCCAACACACCTCACTGTTACACTGATATACCCCACACCCCTCACTGTAACAGTGATATACCTCACACCCCTCACTGTAACACTGATATACCCCAAACCACTCACTGTAACCGTGATATACCTCACACACCTCACTGTAACACTGATATACCTCACACCCCTCACTGTAACACTGATATATCTCACACCCCTCAGTGTAACACTGATATTTATCAAAAACCACTCACTGTAACACGGATATAACTCACATCCCTCACTGAAACACTGATATACCTCACACCCCTCACTGCAACACTGATCTCACCCCATCTCTCACTGCTACAGTGATATACCCCACACCCCTCTCTGTAACACTGATATACCCCACACACCTCACTGTCAAACAGATATACCCCACACCCCTCACTGTAACACTGATATACCCCACGCCCCTCACTGTAACACTGATATACTCAAACACCCCTCACTGTAATACTGATATACCCCACACCCCTCACTGTAACACAGATATAACCCACACCCCTCACTGTAACACTGATATACCCCACACCCTAACCTGTAACACTGATATACCCGACACCCCTCAGCTTAACACTGATATACCACACACCCCTCACTGTAACACACTGATATACCCCACATCCCTCAGCTTAACACTGATATACCCCACACCCTTCACTGTAACACTGATATACCCCACACCCCTCACTGTAACACTGATATACCCCACACTCCTCACTGTAACACTGATATACCCACACCCCTCACTGTAACACTGATATCCCACACACCCCTCACTGTAATACTGATATACCCCACACCCCTCACTGTAACACTGATATACCCCACACACTCATTGTAACACTGATATACTCAACACCCCTCACTGTAACACAGATATAACCCACACCCCTCACTGCAACACTGATATATCCCACACCCCTCACCATTACACTGATATGCCCCACACCCCTCAGCTGAACACTGATATACCACACACCCGTCCCTGTAACACTGATATACTCCACACACCTCACTAAAACACTGATATACCCCAAACCCCTCACTAAAACACTGATATGCCACACACACCTCACTGTAACACTGATATACCCCACGCCCCTCACTGTAACACTGATATATCCCACACCCCTCACTGTATCACTGATATACCCCACGCCCCTCACTGTATGACTGATATACCTCACACCCCTCACTGTAACACTGATATACCCCACACCCCTCACTGTAACAGTGATGTACCCCACACCCCTCACTATAACACTGATATACCCCACACACCTCACTTTAACACTGATATTCCGCAAACCCCTCCCTGCAACACTGATATACCCCACACCCCTCACTGTAACACTGATATACCCCACACCCTTCACTGTAACACTGATATACCCCACACACCTCAGTGTAACACGGATATACCCCACACCCCTCAGCTTAACACTCATATACTCCACACCCCTCACTGTAACACTGATATACCCAACACCCCTCACTGAAACACTGATATACCCAACACCCCTCACTGTAACACTGATATACCCAACACCCCTCACTGAAACACTGATATACCCAACACCCCTCACTGTAACACTGATATACACCACGAACATCACTATAACACTGATATACCCCACACACTCACTGTAGCACTGATGTATCCCACACCCCTCACTGGAACACTGATATACTCCACACCCCTCACTGTAACACAGATATCACCCACACCCCTCACTGCAACACTGATATACAACACACACCTCACCTCAACACTGATATACCCCACACCCCTTAGCTTAACACTGATATACCCCACACCCCACACTGTAACACTGATATACCCCACACCACTCACTGTAACACACTGATATACCCCACACCCCTCAGCTTAACACTGATATACACCACACCCTTCACTGTAACACTGATATACCCCACACCCCTCACTGTAACACTGATATACCACACACCCCTCACTGTGATACTGATATACCCCACACCCCTCACTGTAACACTGATATCCCACACACCCCTCACTGTAACACTGATATACCCCACACCCCTCACTGTAACACTGATATACTACACACCCCTCACTGTAATACTGATATACCCCACACCCCTCACTGTAACGCTGATATACCACACGCACCTCACTGTAACACTGATATACCCCACACACTCATTGTAACACTGATATACTCAACACCCCTCACTGTAACACAGATATAACCCACACCCCTCACTGCAACACTGATATGCCCCACACCCCTCAGCTGAACACTGATATACCACACACCCCTCCCTGTAACACTGATATACTCCACACACCTCACTAAAACACTGATATACCACAAACCCATCACTAAAACACTGATATGCCCCACACCCCTCACTGTAACACTGATATACCCCAAACACCTCACTAAAACACTGATGTATCCCACACCCCTCACTGTAGCACTGATATACCCAACACACCTCACTGTAACACTGATATACCCCACGCCCCTCACTGTAACACTGATGTGTCCCACACACCTCATTGTAACACTGATATACCCCAGAACCCTCACTGTAACACTGATATACCCCAAACACCTCACTATATCACTGATATACACCACACCCCTCACTGTAACACTGATATACCCCAACACCCCTCAGTGTAACACGGATATACCCCACACCCCTCAGCTTAACACTCATATACTCCACACCCCTCACTGTAACACTGATATACCCAACACCCCTCACTGAAACACTGATATACCCAACACCCCTCATTGTAACACTGATGTATCCCACACCCCTCACTGTAACACTGATATACCCCACACCCCTCACTGTTACACTGATACACCCCACACACCTCAGTGTCACACTGATGTATCCCACACCCCTCACTGGAACACTGATATACTCCACACCCCTCAGTGTAACACAGATATCACCCACACCCCTCACTGCAACACTGATATACAACACACACCTCACCTTAACACTGATATACCCCACACCCCTCAGCTTAACACTGATATACCACACACCCCTCACTGTAACACTTATATACTCCACACCCCTCACTGTAACACTGATATACCCCACACCCCTCACTGTAACACTGATATACCCCACACCCTAACCTGTAACACTGATATACCCGACACCCCTCAGCTTAACACTGATATACCACACACCCCTCACTGTAACACACTGATATACCCCACACCCCTCAGCTTAACACTGATATACCCCACACCCTTCACTGTAACACTGATACACCCCACACCCCTCACTGTAACACTGATATACCCCACACCCCTCACTGTAACACTGATATACCCCACACCCCTCACTGTAACACTGATATCCCACACACCCCTCACTGTAACACTGATATACCGCACACCCCTTACTGTAACACTGATATACTACACACCCCTCACTGTAATACTGATATACCACACACCCCTCACTGTAACGCTGATATACCACACGCACCTCACTGTAACACTGATATACCCCACACACTCATTGTAACACTGATATACTCAACACCCCTCACTGTAACACAGATATAACCCACACCCCTCACTGCAACACTGATATATCCCACACCCCTCACCATTACACTGATATGCCCCACACCCCTCAGCTGAACACTGATATACCACACACCCCTCCCTGTAACACTGATATACTCCACACACCTCACTAAAACACTAATATAACCCAAACCCCTCACTAAAACACTGATATGCCCCACACACCTCACTGTAACACTGATATACCCCACGCCCCTCACTGTAACACTGATGTGTCCCACACACCTCATTGTAACACTGATATACCCCAGAACCCTCACTGTAACACTGATATACCCCAAGCACCTCAATAAAAAAATGATATACCCCACACACCTCACTGTAACACTGATATAACCCCCACCCCTCACTGTAACACTGATATATCCCACACCCCTCACTGTAACACTGATATACCCACACCACTCACGGTAACACTGAAATACCCAACACACCTCACTGTTACACTGATATACCCCACACCCCTCGCTGTAACAGTGATATACCTCACACCCCTCACTGTAACACTGATATACCCCAAACCACTCACTGTAACCGTGATATACCTCACACACCTCACTGTAACGCTGATATACCTCACACCCCTCACTGTAACACTGATATATCTCACACCCCTCAGTGTAACACTGATATTTATCAAAAACCACTCACTGTAACACGGATATAACTCACATCCCTCACTGAAACACTGATATACCTCACACCCCTCACTGCAACACTGATCTCACCCCACCTCTCACTGCTACAGTGATATACCCCACACCCCTCTCTGTAACACTGATATACCCCACACACCTCACTGTCAAACAGATATACCCCACACCCCTCACTGTAACACAGATATAACCCACACCCCTCACTGTAACAGTGATATACCCCACACCCTAACCTGTAACACTGATATACCCGACACCCCTCAGCATAACACTGATATACCACACACCCCTCACTGTAACACACTGATATACCCCACACCCCTCAGCTTAACACTGATATACCCCACACCCTTCACTGTAACACTGATATACCCCACACCCCTCACTGTAACACTGATATACCCCACACTCCTCACTGTAACACTGATATACCCACACCCCTCACTGTAATACTGATATACCCCACACCCCTCACTGTAACACTGATATACCCCACACACTCATTGTAACACTGATATACTCAACACCCCTCACTGTAACACAGATATAACCCACACCCCTCACTGCAACACTGATATATCCCACACCCCTCACCATTACACTGATATGCCCCACAGCCCTCAGCTGAACACTGATATACCACACACCCCTCCCTGTAACACTGATATACTCCACACACCTCACTAAAACACAGATATAACCCACACCCCTCACTGTAACACTGATATACCCCACGCCCCTCACTGTAACACTGATGTGTCCCACACACCTCATTGTAACACTGATATACCCCAGAACCCTCACTGTAACACTGATAAACCCCAAACACCTCACTAAAACACTGATATACCCCACACACCTCACTGTAACACTGATATATCCCACATCCCTCACTGTAACACTGATATACCCACACCCCTCACTGTAACACTGATATACCCCACACACCTCACTGTAACACTGATATATCCCACATCCCTCACTGTAACACTGATATACCCAACACACCTCACTGTTACACTGATATACCCCACACCCCTCACTGCAACACTGATATATCTCACACCCCTCAGTGTAACACTGATATATATCAAAAACCACTCACTGTAACACGGATATAACTCACATCCCTCACTGAAACACTGATATACCTCACACCCCTCACTGCAACACTGATATACTCCACACCCCTCACCGTAACTGTGATGTATCCCACACCCCTCACTTTAACACTGATATACCGCACGCCCCTCACTGTAACACTGATATATCCCACACCCCTCACTGTATCACTGATATACCCCACGCCCCTCACTGTATGACTGATATACCTCACACTCCTCACTGTAACACTGATATACCCCACACCCCTCACTGTAACACTGATGTACCCCACACCCCTCACTGTAACACTGATATACCCCACACACCTCACTTTAACACTGTTATACCCCACACCCCTCACTGTAACACTGATATACCCCACACACCTCACTTTAACACTGTTATACCCCACACCCCTCACTGTAACACTGATATTCCCCACACCCCTCAGCTTAACACTCATATACTCCACACCCCTCACTGTAACACTGATATACCCAAACCCCTCACTGAAACACTGATATACCCAACACACCTCACTGTAACACTGATATACCCCACACCCCTCACTGTAACACTGATGTATCCCACACCCCTCAGTATCACACTGATGTATCCCACACCCCTCACTGGAACACTGATATACTCCACACCCCTCACTGTAACACTGATATACCCCACACCCCTCACTGTAACACTGATGTATCCCACACCCCTCAGTATCACACTGATGTATCCCACACCCCTCACTGGAACACTGATATACTCCACACCCCTCACTGTAACACTGTTATACCCCACACCCCTCACTGTAACACTGATATACCCCACACACCTCACTTTAACACTGTTATACCCCACACCCCTCACTGTAACACTGATATTCCCCACACCCCTCAGCTTAACACTCATATACTCCACACCCCTCACTGTAACACTGATATACCCAAACCCCTCACTGAAACACTGATATACCCAACACACCTCACTGTAACACTGATATACCCCACACCCCTCACTGTAACACTGATGTATCCCACACCCCTCAGTATCACACTGATGTATCCCACACCCCTCACTGGAACACTGATATACCCCACACCCCTCACTGTAACACTGATGTATCCCACACCCCTCAGTATCACACTGATGTATCCCACACCCCTCACTGGAACACTGATATACTCCACACCCCTCACTGTAACACAGATATCACCCACACCCCTCACTGCAACACTGATATACAACACACACCTCACCTTAACACTGATATACCCCACACCGCTTAGTTTAACACTGATATACCACACACCCCTCACTGTAACACTTATATACTCCACACCCCTCACTGTAACACTGATATACCCCACACCACTCACTGTAACACACTGATATACCCCACACCCCTCAGCTTAACACTGATATACCCCACACCCTTCACTGTAACACTGATATACCCCACACCCCTCACTGTAACACTGATATACCCCACACCCCTCACTGTGATACTGATATACCCCACACCCCTCACTGTAACACTGATATCCCACACACCCCTCACTGTAACACTGATATACCCCACACCCCTCACTGTAACACTGATATACTACACACCCCTCACTGTAATACTGATATACCCCAAACCCCTCACTGTAACGCTGATATACCACACGCACCTCACTGTAACACTGATATACCCCACACACTCATTGTAACACTGATATACTCAACACCCCTCACTGTAACACAGATATAACCCACACCCCTCACTGCAACACTGATATATCCCAAACCCCTCACCTTAACACTGATATGCCCCACACCCCTCAGCTGAACACTGATATACCACACACCCCTCCCTGTAACACTGATATACTCCACACACCTCACTAAAACACTGATATACCCCAAACCCCTCACTAAAACACTGATATGCCCCACACCCCTCACTGTAACACTGATATACCCCAAACACCTCACTAAAACACTGATGTATCCCACACCCCTCACTGTAGCACTGATATACCCAACACACCTCACTGTAACACTGATATACCCCACGCCCCTCACTGTAACACTGATATAACCCCCACCCCTCACTGTAACACTGATATATCCCACATCCCTCACTGTAACACTGATATACCCACACCCCTCACGGTAACACTGATATACCCAACACACCTCACTGTGACACTGATATACCCCACACCCCTCACTGCAACACTGATATATCTCACACCCCTCAGTGTAACACTGATATATATCAAAAACCACTCACTGTAACACGGATATAACTCACATCCCTCACTGAAACACTGATATACCTCACACCCCTCACTGCAACACCGATATACTCCACACCCCTCACCGTAACTGTGATGTATCCCACACCCCTCACTTTAACACTGATATACCGCACGCCCCTCACTGTAACACTGATATATCCCACACCCCTCACTGTATGACTGATATACCCCACGCCCCTCACTGTATGACTGATATACCTCACACCCCTCACTGTAACACTGATATACCCCACACCCCTCACTGTAACACTGATGTACCCCACACCCCTCACTGTAACACTGATATACCCCACACACCTCACTTTAACACTGATATTCCCCACACCCCTCAGCTTAACACTCATATACTCCACACCCCTCACTGTAACACTGATATACCCAAACCCCTCACTGAAACACTGATATACCCAACACCCCTCACTGTAACACTGATGTATCCCACACCCCTCAGTATCACACTGATGTATCCCACACCCCTCACTGGAACACTGATATACTCCACACCCCTCACTGTAACACTGATATACCCCACACTCCTCACTGTAACACAGATATCACCCACACCCCTCACTGCAACACTGATATACAACACACACCTCACCTTAACACTGATATACCACACACCCCTCACTGTAACACTTATATACTCCACACCCCTCACTGTAACACTGATATACCCCACACCACTCACTGTAACACACTGATATACCCCACACCCCTCAGCTTAACACTGATATACCCCACACCCTTCACTGTAACACTGATATACCCCACACCCCTCACTGTAACACTGATATACCCCACACCCCTCACTGTGATACTGATATACCCCACACCCCTCACTGTAACACTGATATCCCACATACCCCTCACTGTAACACTGATATACCCCACACCCCTCACTGTAACACTGATATACTACACACCTCTCACTGTAATACTGATATACCCCAAACCCCTCACTGTAACGCTGATATACCACACGCACCTCACTGTAACACTGATATACCCCACACACTCATTGTAACACTGATATACTCAACACCCCTCACTGTAACACAGATATAACCCACACCCCTCACTGCAACACTGATATATCCCACACCCCTCACCTTAAAACTGATGTGCCCCACACCCCTCAGCTGAACACTGATATACCACACACCCCTCCCTGTAACACTGATATACTCCACACACCTCACTAAAACACTGATATACCCCAAACCCCTCACTAAAACACTGATATGCCCCACACCCCTCACTGTAACACTGATATACCCCAAACACCTCACTAAAACACTGATGTATCCCACACCCCTCACTGTAGCACTGATATACCCAACACACCTCACTGTAACACTGATATACCCCACGCCCCTCACTGTAACACTGATGTGTCCCACACACCTCATTGTAACACTGATATACCCCAGAACCCTCACTGTAACACTGATATACCCCAAACACCTCACTAAAACACTGATATACCACACACACCTCACTGTAACACTGATATAACCCCCACCCCTCACTGTAACACTGATATATCCCACACCCCTCACTGTAACACTGATATACCCACACCCCTCACGGTAACACTGATATACCCAACACACCTCACTGTTACACTGATATACCCCACACCCCTCACTGTAACAGTGATATACCTCACACCCCTCGCTGTAACACTGATATATCCCAAACCACTCACTGTAACCGTGATATACCTCACACATCTCACTGTAACACTGATATACCTCACACCCCTCACTGTAACACTGATATACCTCACACCCCTCACTGTAACACTGATATATCTCACACCCCTCAGTGTAACACTGATATATATCAAAAACCACTCACTGTAACACGGATATAACTCACATCCCTCACTGAAACACTGATATACCTCACACCCCTCACTGCAACACTGATCTCACCCCACCTCTCACTGCTACAGTGATATACTCCACAGCCCTCTCTGTAACACTGATATACCCCACACCCCTCACTGTAAGACTGATATATCCCACACCCCTCACTGTATCACTGATATACCCCACGCCCCTCATTGTAACACTGATATACCTCACATCCCTCACTGTAACATTGATATACCCCACATCCCTCACTGTAACACTGATATACCTCACACCCCTCATTGTAACACTGATATACCCCACACCCATCACTGTAACACTGATATACCCCACACCCCTCACTGTAACACTGATATACACCGCCCCCCTCACTGTAACACCGATAGACCTCACACCCCTCATTGTAACACTTATATATCCCACACCCCTCACTGTAACACTGATACACCCAACGCCCCTCAATGTAACACTGATATCCCCCACACCCCTCACTGTAACACTGATGTATCCCACACCCCTCAGTGTAACATTGATGTACCCCACGCCCCTCACTGTAACACTGATATACACCAAACCCGTCACTGTAACACTGATATACCCCACACCACTCACTGTAACACTGATATACCCCACACCCCTCAGTGTGACTCTGATATACCCCACACCCCTCACTGTCACGGTGATATGCCCCATACCCCTCACTGTAACACTGATATACCCCACACACTCATTGTAACACTGATATACTCAACACCCCTCAATGTAACACAGATATAACCCACACCCCTCACTGCAACACTGATATATCCCACACCCCTCACCTTAACACTGATATGCCCCACACCCCTCAGCTGAACACTGATATACCCCACACCCCTCCCTGTAACACTGATATACTCCACACACCTTACTAAAACACTGATATACCCCAAACACCTCACTAAAAGACTGATATACCCCACACACCTCACTGTAACACGGATATAACCCCCACCCCTCACTGTAACACTGATATATCCCACACCCCTCACTGTAACACTGATATACCTCACATCCCTCACGGTAACACTGATATACCCAACACACCTCACTGTAACACTGATATACCCAACACACCCTTCACTGCAACAGTGATATACCTCACACCCCTCACTGTAACACTGATATACCCCAAACCACTCACTGTAACCGTGATATACCTCACACACCTCACTGTAACACTCATATACCTCACACCCCTCACTGTAATACTGATATACCCCAAACCACTCACTGTAACACTGATATAAACCACACCCCTCACTGCAACACTGATATACCTCACACCCCTCACTGTAACACTGATATATCTCACACCCCTCAGTGTAACACTGATATATATCAAAAACCACTCACTGTAACACGGATATAACTCACATCCTTCACTGAAACACTGATATACCTCACACCCCTCACTGCAACACTGATCTCACCCCACCTTTCACTGCTACAGTGATATACCCCACACCCCTCTCTGTAACACTGATATACCCCACAGCCCTCACTGTAACACTGATATACGCCACACCCCTCAGTGTGACACTGATATCCCCCACACCCCTCACTGTAACACTGATATACCCCACACCACTCACTGTAACACTGATATAACCCCCACCCCTCACTGTAACACTGATATACCCCACACCACTCACTGTAACACTGATATACCCCACACCCCTCAGTGTGACACTGATATCCCCCACACCCCTCACTGTAACACTGATATACCCCACACCACTCACTGTAACACTGATATACCCCACAACCCTCACTGTAACACTGATATACCCCACACCCCTCACTGTAACACTGATATACCCCACACCACTCACTGTAACACTGATATACCCCACACCCCTCACTGTAACACTGATATACCCCACAATCCTCACTGTAACACTGATATACCCCACACCCCACACTGTAACACTGATATACCCCACACTCCTCACTGTAACACTGATATACTCAACACCCCTCACTGTAACACTGATGTGTCCCACACACCTCATTGTAACACTGATATACCCCAGAACCCTCACTGTAACACTGATATACCCCAAACACCTCACTAAAACACTGATATACCCCACACACCTCACTGTAACACGGATATAACCCCCACCCCTCACTGTAACACTGATATATCCCACACCCCTCACTGTAACACTGATATACCTCACACCCCTCACGGTAACACTGATATACCCAACACACCTCACTGTAACACTGATATATCTCACACCCCTCAGTGTAACACTGATATATATCAAAAACCACTCACTGTAACACGGATATAACTCAAATCCTTCACTGAAACACTGATATACCTCACACCCCTCACTGCAACACTGATATAACCCCACCTCTCACTGCTACAGTGATATACCCCACACCCCTCTCTGTAACACTGATATACCCCACAGCCCTCACTGCAACACTGATATACGCCACACCCCTCACTGTAACGGTGATATACCCCACACCCCTCACTGTAACACTGATATACCCCACAGCCCTCACTGTAACACTGATATACTCCACACCCCTCACCGTAACTGTGATGTATCCCACACCCCTCACTTTAACACTGATATACCCCACGCCCCTCACTGTAACACTGATATATCCCTCACCCCTCACTGTAGCACTGATATACCCCACACACCTCATTTTAACAGTGATATACCCCACGCCCCTCACTGTAAAACTGACATACACCACACCCCTCTCTGTAACACTGATATACCTCACACCCCTCAGTGTAACATTGATGTCCCCCACGCCCCTCACTGTAACACTGATATACACCAAACCCCTCACTGTAACACTGATATACCCCACAATCCTCACTGTAACACTGATATACCCCACACCCCACACTGTAACACTGATATACCCCACACTCCTCACTGTAACACTGATATACTCAACACCCCTCACTGTAACACTGATGTGTCCCACACACCTCATTGTAACACTGATATACCCCAGAACCCTCACTGTAACACTGATATACCCCAAACACCTCACTAAAACACTGATATACCCCACACACCTCACTGTAACACGGATATAACCCCCACCCCTCACTGTAACACTGATATATCCCACACCCCTCACTGTAACACTGATATACCTCACACCCCTCACGGTAACACTGATATACCCAACACACCTCACTGTAACACTGATATATCTCACACCCCTCAGTGTAACACTGATATATATCAAAAACCACTCACTGTAACACGGATATAACTCAAATCCTTCACTGAAACACTGATATACCTCACACCCCTCACTGCAACACTGATATAACCCCACCTCTCACTGCTACAGTGATATACCCCACACCCCTCTCTGTAACACTGATATACCCTACAGCCCTCACTGCAACACTGATATACGCCACACCCCTCACTGTAACGGTGATATACCCCACACCCCTCACTGTAACACTGATATACCCCACAGCCCTCACTGTAACACTGATATACTCCACACCCCTCACCGTAACTGTGATGTATCCCACACCCCTCACTTTAACACTGATATACCCCACGCCCCTCACTGTAACACTGATATATCCCTCACCCCTCACTGTAGCACTGATATACCCCACACACCTCATTTTAACAGTGATATACCCCACGCCCCTCACTGTAAAACTGACATACACCACACCCCTCTCTGTAACACTGATATACCTCACACCCCTCAGTGTAACATTGATGTCCCCCACGCCCCTCACTGTAACACTGATATACACCAAACCCCTCACTGTAACACTGATGTACACCACACCCCTCTCTGTAACACTGATATACCCCACATCCCTCACTAAAACACTGATATACTCCACACCCGTCACTGTAACACTGATATACACCACACCCCTCAGTGTAACACTGATATACCCCACACCTCTCACTGTAACACAGATATACCCCACACCCCTCACTGTAACACTGATATAACCCCCACCCCTCACTGTAACACTGATATACCCCACACCACTCACTGTAACACTGATATACCCCACACCCCTCAGTGTGACACTGATATACCCCACACACCTCACTGTAACACTGATATACCCCACACCCCTCACTGTAACACTGATACACCCCAAACACCTCACTGTAACACTGATATACCCCACACGCCTCACTGTGACACTGATATACCCCACACCCCTCACTGTCACGGTGATATGCCCCACACCCCTCACTGTAACACTGATACACCCCACACCCCTCACTGTAACACTGATATAATACACACCCCTCACTGTAATACTGATATACCCCACACCCCTCACTGTAACACTGATATACTCCACACACCTCACAAAAATACTGATATACCCCACACCACTCACTAAAACACTGATATACACCACACCCCTCACTGTAACACTGATATACCCCACACACCTCACTGTAACACTGATATACACCACACCCTCACTGTAACACTGATATACCCCAAACACCTCACTGTAACCCTGATATAACTCACACCCCTCACTGTAACACTGATATATCCCACACCCCTCACTGTAACACTGATATACCCCACACCACTCACTGTAACACTGATATACCCCACACCCCTCATTGTAACACTGATATACCCCACACCCCTCACTGTAACACTGATACACACCACACCACTCACTGTAACACTGATATACCCCACACCCATCACTGTAACACTGATATACCCCACACCCCTCACTGTAACACTGATATAGCCCAGTCCCCTCCCTATAACACTGATATATCCCACACACCTCACTGTAACACTGATGTATCCCACACCCCTCACTGTAACACTGATATACCCCACACCCCTCACTGTAACACTGATATAGCCCAGTCCCCTCACTGTAACACTGATATACCCCGCACCACTTACTGTAATACTGATATACCCCACATACCTTACTTTAACAGTCAGATACACCACACCCATCACTGTAACACTGATGTATCCCACACCCCTCACTGTAACACTGATATACCCCACACCCCTCACTGTAACACTGATATAGCCCAGTCCCCTCACTGTAACACTGATATACCCCACACCCATCACTCTAACACTGATATACCCCAGACCTCTCACAGTAACACTAATATAACCCCCACCACTCACATGTAACACTGATATTCCCCACACCCCTCACTGTAACACTGATATACCCCACAACCCTCACTGTAACACTGATATACCCCACACACCTCAGTGTAACACTGATATAGCCCAGACCCCTCACTGGAACACTGATATACCCCACACCCCTCACTGTAACACTGATATACCCCACAACCTTCACTGTAACATTGATATACCCCACACACCTCAGTGTAACACTGATATAGCCCAGACCCCTCACTGGAACACTGATATACCCCACACTCCTCACTTTGAAACTGATGTACCCCATACCCCTCACTGTAACACTGATATAGCCCACACCCCTCAGCTTAACACTCATATACTCCACACCCCTCCCTGTAACACTGATATACCCCACACCCTTCACTGTAACACTGATATACCCCACACCCTTCACTGTAACACTGATATACCCCACACCCCTCACTGTAACACTGATATACCCCACACCTCTCACTGTAACACTGATATACCCCACACCCTTCACTGTAACACTGATATACCCCACACCGCTCGCTGTAAAACTGATATACCAAGCACCCCTCACTGTAACACTGATATACACCACACCCCTCACTGTAACACTGATATACCCCAACACCCCTCACTGTAACACTGATATACCCCACACCCCTCACTGTAACACTGATATACCCCACACCTCTCACTGTAACACTGATATACACCACACCACTCACTGTAACACTGATATACCCCACGCCACTCACTGTCTGACTGATATACCCCACACCCCTCACTGTAACACTGATATACCCAACACCCCTCACTGTAACACTGATATACCCCACACCCCTCACTGTAACGCTGATATACCCCACGCCACTCACTGTCTGACTGATATACCCCACACCCCTCATTGTAACACTGATATACCCCACACCCCTCATTGTAACACAGATATACCCCACACCCCTCACTGTAACACTGACATACCCCACACACCTCACTGTGACGCTGATATATCCCACAGCCCTCACTGTATCACTGATATACCCCACATCCCTCACTGTAACGCTGATATACCCCACGCCACTCACTGTATGACTGATATACCCCACACCCCTCATTGTAACACTGATATACCCCACACCCCTCATTGTAACAGAGATATACCCCACACCCCTCACTGTAACACAGATATACCCCACACCCCTCACTGTAACACTGACATACCCCACACACCTCACTGTAACACTGATATACACCGCACCCCTCACTGTAACACCGATAGACCTCACACCCCTCATTGTAACACTTATATATCCCACACCACTCACTGTAACACTGATATACCCAACGCCCCTCATTGTAACACTGATATACTCCACACACCTCATTTTAACACTGATATACCCCACGCCCCTCACTGTAACACTGATATACCTCACACCCCTCAGTGTAACATTGTTGTACCCCACGCCCCTCACTGTAACAGTGATATACACCACACCCCTCACTGTAACACTGATATACACCACACCCCTCTCTGTAACACTGATAAACCCCACATCCCTCACTGTAACACTGATATACCCCACACCGCTCGCTGTAAAACTGATATACCAAGCACCCCTCACTGTAACACTGATATACACCACACCCCTCACTGTAACACTGATATACCCCAACACCCCTCACTGTAACACTGATATACCCCACACCCCTCAGCTTAACACTCATATACTAAACACCCCTCACTGTAACACTGATATACCCCACACCTCTCACTGTAACACTGATATACCCAACACCCCTCACTGTAACACTGATATACCCCACACCCCTCACTGTAACGCTGATATACCCCACGCCACTCACTGTCTGACTGATATACCCCACACCCCTCATTGTAACACTGATATACCCCACACCCCTCATTGTAACACAGATATACCCCACACCCCTCACTGTAACACTGACATACCCCACACACCTCACTGTAACGCTGATATATCCCACAGCCCTCATTGTATCACTGATATACCCCACGCCACTCACTGTATGACTGATATAGCCCAGTCCCCTCACTGTAACACTGATATACCCCACACCCATCACTCTAACACTGATATACCCCAGACCTCTCACAGTAACACTAATATAACCCCCACCACTCACATGTAACACTGATATTCCCCACACCCCTCACTGTAACACTGATATACCCCACAACCCTCACTGTAACACTGATATACCCCACACACCTCAGTGTAACACTGATATAGCCCAGACCCCTCACTGGAACACTGATATACCCCACACCCCTCACTGTAACACTGATATACCCCACAACCTTCACTGTAACATTGATATACCCCACACACCTCAGTGTAACACTGATATAGCCCAGACCCCTCACTGGAACACTGATATACCCCACACTCCTCACTTTGAAACTGATGTACCCCATACCCCTCACTGTAACACTGATATAGCCCACACCCCTCAGCTTAACACTCATATACTCCACACCCCTCCCTGTAACACTGATATACCCCACACCCTTCACTGTAACACTGATATACCCCACACCCTTCACTGTAACACTGATATACCCCACACCCCTCACTGTAACACTGATATACCCCACACCTCTCACTGTAACACTGATATACCCCACACCCTTCACTGTAACACTGATATACCCCACACCGCTCGCTGTAAAACTGATATACCAAGCACCCCTCACTGTAACACTGATATACACCACACCCCTCACTGTAACACTGATATACCCCAACACCCCTCACTGTAACACTGATATACCCCACACCCCTCACTGTAACACTGATATACCCCACACCTCTCACTGTAACACTGATATACACCACACCCCTCACTGTAACACTGATATACCCCACGCCACTCACTGTCTGACTGATATACCCCACACCCCTCACTGTAACACTGATATACCCAACACCCCTCACTGTAACACTGATATACCCCACACCCCTCACTGTAACGCTGATATACCCCACGCCACTCACTGTCTGACTGATATACCCCACACCCCTCATTGTAACACTGATATACCCCACACCCCTCATTGTAACACAGATATACCCCACACCCCTCACTGTAACACTGACATACCCCACACACCTCACTGTGACGCTGATATATCCCACAGCCCTCACTGTATCACTGATATACCCCACACCCCTCACTGTAACGCTGATATACCCCACGCCACTCACTGTATGACTGATATACCCCACACCCCTCATTGTAACACTGATATACCCCACACCCCTCATTGTAACAGAGATATACCCCACACCCCTCACTGTAACACAGATATACCCCACACCCCTCACTGTAACACTGACATACCCCACACACCTCACTGTAACACTGATATACACCGCACCCCTCACTGTAACACCGATAGACCTCACACCCCTCATTGTAACACTTATATATCCCACACCACTCACTGTAACACTGATATACCCAACGCCCCTCATTGTAACACTGATATACTCCACACACCTCATTTTAACACTGATATACCCCACGCCCCTCACTGTAACACTGATATACCTCACACCCCTCAGTGTAACATTGTTGTACCCCACGCCCCTCACTGTAACAGTGATATACACCACACCCCTCACTGTAACACTGATATACACCACACCCCTCTCTGTAACACTGATAAACCCCACATCCCTCACTGTAACACTGATATACCCCACACCCCTCACTGTAAAACTGATATACCCCACACTACTCACTGTAACACTGATATACCCCACACCCCTCACTGTAACACTGATATACCCCACACACCTATCATTGTAACACTGATATACCCCACAACCCTCACTGTAACACTGATATAGCCCAGACCCCTCACTGGAACACTGATATACCCCACACTCCTCACTTTGAAACTGATGTACCCCATACCCCTCACTGTAACACTGATATAGCCCACACCCCTCAGCTTAACACTCATATACTCCACACCCCTCCCTGTAACACTGATATACCCCACACCCTTCACTGTAACACTGATATACCCCACACCCTTCACTGTAACACTGATATACCCCACACCGCTCGCTGTAAAACTGATATACCAAGCACCCCTCACTGTAACACTGATATACACCACACCCCTCACTGTAACACTGATATACCCCAACACCCCTCACTGTAACACTGATATACCCCACACCCCTCAGCTTAACACTCATATACTAAACACCCCTCACTGTAACACTGATATACCCCACACCTCTCACTGTAACACTGATATACCCAACACCCCTCACTGTAACACTGATATACCCCACACCCCTCACTGTAACGCTGATATACCCCACGCCACTCACTGTCTGACTGATATACCCCACACCCCTCATTGTAACACTGATATACCCCACACCCCTCATTGTAACACAGATATACCCCACACCCCTCACTGTAACACTGACATACCCCACACACCTCACTGTAACGCTGATATATCCCACAGCCCTCATTGTATCACTGATATACCCCACGCCACTCACTGTATGACTGATATACCCCACACCCCTCATTGTAACACTGATATACCCCACACCCCTCAGTGTAACATTGTTGTACCCCACGCCCCTCACTGTAACAGTGATATACACCACACCCCTCACTGTAACACTGATATACACCACACCCCTCTCTGTAACACTGATAAACTCCACATCCCTCACTGTAACACTGATATACCCCACACCCCTCACTGTAACACTGATATACCCCAAACACCTCACTAAAACACTGATATACTCCACACCCTTCACTGTAACACTGATATAACCCCCACCCCTCACTGTAACATTGATATATCCCGCACCCCTCCCTGTAACACTGATATACGCCACACCACTCACTGTGACACTGATATACCCCACACCCCTCAGTGTGACACTGATATACCCCACGCCCCTCACTGTAACACTGATGTATCCCACACCCCTCACTGGAACACTGATATACTCCACACCCATCACTGTAACACTGATACAACCCACACCCCTCACTTTAACACTGATATACCCCACGCATCTCACTGTAACACTGATATACCCCGCACCACTCACTGTAACACTGATATACCCCACACCCCTCACTGAAATAATGATGTACCCCACACCCCTCACTGTAACACTGATATACCCCACACCCCTCACTGTAACACTGATATATCCCACACCCCTCACTGTAACACTGATATACTCCACACCCCTCACTGTAACACTGATATATCCCACACGCCTCACTGTAACACTGATATACTCCACAACGCTCACTGTAACACTGATATATCCCAAACACCTCACTTTAACAGTCATATACCTCACACCCCTCCCTGTAACACTGATATACCCCACATCCCTCACTGTGACACTGATATACTCCACACACCTCCCTGTAACACTGATATACCCCACACCCCTCACTGTAACACTGATATAATCCACACCTCTCCCTGTGACACTGATATATCCCACATACCTCACTGTAACACTGATATACCCAACAACCCTCACTGTCACAGTGATGTCTCCCACACCCCTCTCTGTAACACGGATATACCCCACACCCGTCACTGTCACACGGATATACCCTGCACACCTCACTGTAACACGGATATTCCCCACACACCTCACTTTAACAGTTATGTACACCACACCCTTCACTGTAACACTGATATACCCCACACGCCTCACTGTAACACTGATATACTCCACACCCCTCCATGTAACACTGATATACCCCACACCCCTCACTGTAACACTGATATACCCAACACCCTTCACTGTAACACTAATATATCCCACACACCTCACTGTAACACTGATATACCCCACACCCCTCATTGTAACACTGATATACCCCACACCCCTCACTGTAACACTGATACACACCACACCACTCACTGTAACACTGATATACCCCACACCCATCACTGTAACACTGATATACCCCACACCCCTCACTGTAACACTGATATAGCCCAGTCCCCTCCCTATAACACTGATATATCCCACACACCTCACTGTAACACTGATGTATCCCACACCCCTCACTGTAACACTGATATACCCCACACCCCTCACTGTAACACTGATATAGCCCAGTCCCCTCACTGTAACACTGATATACCCCGCACCACTTACTGTAATACTGATATACCCCACATACCTTACTTTAACAGTCAGATACACCACACCCATCACTGTAACACTGATGTATCCCACACCCCTCACTGTAACACTGATGTATCCCACACCCCTCACTGTAACACTGATATACCCCACACCCCTCACTGTAACGCTGATATAGCCCAGTCCCCTCACTGTAACACTGATATACCCCACACCCATCACTCTAACACTGATATACCCCACACCCCTCACTGTAACACTGATATAACCCACACATCTCATTGTAACACTGATAGACCACACACCCCTCACTGTAACACTGATATACCCCACGCATGTCACTGTAACACTGATATACCCCACACCACTCACTGTAACACTGATATATCCCACACCCCTCACTGAAATAATGATGTACCCCACACCCCTCACTGTAACAGTGATATACCCCACACCCCTCACTGTAACACTGATATATCCCACACCCCTCACTGTAACACTGATATATCCCACACCCCTCACTGTAACACTGATATACCCCACACCCCTCACTGTAACACTGATATATCCCACACCCCTCACTGTAACACTGATATACTCCACACCCCTCACTGTAACACTGATATATCCCACACGCCTCACTGTAACACTGATATACTCCACACCGCTCACTGTAACACTGATATATCCCAAACACCTCACTTTAACAGTCATATACCCCACACCCCTCCCTGTAATACTGATATACCCCACATCCCTCACTGTAACACTGATATACTCCACACACCTCACTTTAACAGTCATATACCCCACAGCCATCACTGTAACACTGATATACCCCACACCCCTCACTGTAACACTGATATACTCCACACCCCTCCCTGTAACACTGATATACCCCACACCCCTCACTGTAACACTGATATAATCCACACCTCTCCCTGTGACACTGATATATCCCACATACCTTACTGTAACACTGTTATACCCAACAACCCTCACTGTAACAGTGATGTATCCCACACCCCTCTCTGTAACACGGATATACCCCACACCTCTCACTGTCACACGGATATAACCTGCACCCCTCACTGTAACACGGATATTCCCCACACACCTCACTTTAACAGTTATATACACCACACCCCTCACTGTAACACTGATATACCCCACACCCTTCACTGTAACACTGATATACCCCACACGCCTCACTGTAACACTGATATACTCCACACCCCTCCATGTAACACTGATATACCCCACACCCCTCACTGTAACACTGATATACCCAACACCCTTCACTGTAACACTAATATATCCCACACACCTCACTGTAACACTGATATACCCCACACCCCTCATTGTAACACTGATATACCCCACACCCCTCACTGTAACACTGATACACACCACACCACTCACTGTAACACTGATATACCCCACACCCATCACTGTAACACTGATATACCCCACACCCCTCATTGTAACACTGATATAGCCCAGTCCCCTCCCTATAACACTGATATATCCCACACACCTCACTGTAACACTGATGTATCCCACACCTCTCACTGTAACACTGATATACCCCGCACCACTTACTGTAATACTGATATATCCCACATACCTTACTTTAACAGTCAGATACCCCACACCCATCACTGTAACACTGATATACCCCACACCCCTCACTGTAACACTGATATAGCCCAGTCCCCTCCCTGTAACACTGAAATGCCCCACACCCCTCACTGTAACACTGATATACCCCACACACCTCACTGTAAAACTGATATACCCCACACCCTCACTGTAACACTGATATACCTCACACCCCTCACTGTAACACTGATATACCTCACACACCTCCCTGTAACATTGATATACCCCACACCCGTCCATGTAACACTGATATACCCCACACCCCTCCCTGTAACACGGATATACCCCACACACCTCACTGTAACACTGATATCCTCCACACCCCTCACTGTAACACTGATATCCTCCACACCCCTCACTGTAACACCGATAGACCCCACATCCCTCACTATAACACTGATATACCCCACACCCCTCACTGTAACACTGATATCCTCCACACCCCTCACTGTAACACTGATAAACCCCACACACCTCACTGTAACACTGATATACTCCACACCCCTTCCTGTAACACTGATATACCCCACACCCATCACTGTAACACTGATATACCCCACACCCCTCACTGTAACACTGATATACCCCACACCCCTCACTGTAACACTGATATATCTCACACACCTCACTGTAACACTGATATACCCCACACCCCTCACTTTAACAGTTATATACACCACACCCCTCATTGTAACACTGATATACCCCACCCCTCACTGTAACACTGATATACTCCACACCCCTCCATGTAACACTGATATACCCCACACACCTCACTGTAACACTGATATACCGCACACTCCTCACTGTAACACTGATATACCCCACACCCCTCACTGTAACACTGATATACGCCACACCCCTCACTATAACACTGATATACCCCACACCCCTCACTGTGACTCTGATATACCCCCCACACCTTCCTGTAACACTGACATACTCCACACCCCTCACTGTAACACTGATATACCCCACACCCTAACCTGTAACACTGATATACCCCACACCCCTCAGCATAACACTGATATACCCCACACCCCTCACTGTAACACTGATATACCCCACACCCCTCACTGCAACACTGATATATCCCACACCCCTCACCTTAACACTGATATGCCCCACACCCCTCACTGTAACACTGATATACCCCACACCCCTCACTGTAACGGTGATATACCCCACACACCTCACTGTCAAACTGATATACTCCACACCCCTCACTGTAACACTGATATACCCCACACCCCTCACTGTAACGCTGATATACCCCACACACCTCACTGTCAAACAGATATACCCCACACCCCTCACTGTAACACTGATATACCCCAAACACCTCACTAAAACACTGATATACCCCACACCCCTCACTGTAACGGTGATATACCCCACACACCTCACTGTCAAACTGATATACTCCACACCCCTCACTGTAACACTGATATACTACACACCCCTCACTGTAACACAGATATAACCCACACCCCGCACTGCAACACTGATATATCCCACACCCCTCACCTTAACACTGATATGCCCCACACCCCTCACTGTAACACTGATATATCCCACACCCCTCACCTTAACACTGATATACCCCACTCCCCTCAGCTTAACACTGATATACCACACACCCCTCACTGTAACACTTATATACTACACACCCCTCACTGTAACACTGATATACCCCACACCCCTCACTGTAACACTGATATACCCCACACACCTCAGCTTAACACTGATATACCCCACACCCCTCACTGTAACACACTGATATACCCCACACCCCTCAGCTTAACACTGATATACCCCACACCCTTCACTGTAACACTGATACACCCAACACCCCTTACTGTAACACTGATATACCCCACACCCCTCACTGTAACACTGATAAACCTCACACCCCTCACTGTAACACTGATATACTCCACACCGTCACTGTAACACTGATAGACACCACATCCCTCACTGTAACACTGATATAAACACACCTCTCACTGTAACACTGATATAACCCCCACCCCTCACTGTAACATTGATATATCCCACACCCCTCACTGTAACACTGATATACCTCAAACACCTCACTAAAACACTGATATAGCCCACACCCCTCACTGTAACACTGATATACCCCACACCCCACACTGTAACACTGATGTACCCCACACCCCTCACTGTAACACTGATATAACCCCCATCCCTCACTGTAACACTGATATACCCCACACCCCTCACTGTAACACTGATACACCCCACACCCCTCAGCATAACACTGATGTATCCCACACACCTCACTGTAACACTGATGTATCCCACACCCCTCACTGGAACACTGATATACTCCACACCCATCACTGTAACACTGATACAACCCACACCCCTCACTTTAACACACTGATATACCCCACACCCCTCACTGTAACACTGATATACCCCACGCCCTCACTGTAACACTGACATACTACACACCCCTCACTGAAACACTGATGTACCCCACACCCCTCACTGTAACACTGATATACCCCACGCATCTCACTGTAACACTGATATACCCCACACCACTCACTGTAACACTGATATACCCAACAACCCTCACTGTAACAGTGATGTATCCCACACCCCTCTCTGTAACACGGATATACCCCACACCCCTCACTGTAACACGGATATACCCCACACACCTCACTTTAACAGTTATATACACCACACTCCTCACTGTAACACTGATATACCCCACACCCCTCACTGTAACACTGATATACCCCACACGCCTCACTGTAACACTGATATACTCCACACCCCTCCATGTAACACTGATATACCCCACACCCCTCACTGTAACACTGATATACCCAACACCCTTCACTGTAACACTAATATATCCCACACACCTCACTGTAACACTGATATACACCACACCCCTCATTGTAACACTGATATACCGCACACCCCTCACTGTAACACTGATACACACCACACCACTCACTGTAACACTGATATACCCCACACCCATCACTGTAACACTGATATACCCCACACACCTCACTGTAACACTGATATAGCCCAGTCCCCTCCCTGTAACACTGATATACCCCACACCCCTCACTGTAACACTGATATACCCCACACACCTCACTGTAACACTGATATACCCCACACCCTCACTGTAACACTGATATACTCCACACCCCTTACTTTAACAGTCATATACACCACACCCATCACTGTAACACTGATATACCCCACACACCTCACTGTAACACTGATATAGCCCAGTCCCCTCCCTGTAACACTGATATACCCCACACCCCTCACTGTAACACTGATATACCCCACACACCTCACTGTAACACTGATATACCCCACACCCTCACTGTAACACTGATATACCTCACACCCCTCACTGTAACACTGATATACCTCACACACCTCCCTGTAACACTGATATACCCCACACCCCTCCATGTAACACTGATATACCCCACACCCCTCCCTGTAACATGGATATACCCCACACACCTCACTTTAACAGTTATATACACCACACCCCTCACTGTAACACTGATATACCCCACACCCCTCACTGTAACACTGATATACTCCACTCCACTCCATGTAACACTGATATACCCCACACACCTCACTGTAACACTGACATACTCCACACCCCTCCATGTAACACTGATATACCCCAGACACCTCACTGTAACACTGATATACCGCATACCCCTCACTGTAACACTGATATACGCCACACCCCTCACTATAACACTGATATACCCCACACCCCTCACTGTAACACTGAAATACTCCACACCCCTTCCTGTAACGCTGATATACCCCACACCCATCACTGTAACACTGATATACCCCACACCCCTCACTGTAACACTGATATACCCCACACCCCTCACTGCACCACTGATATAACCCACACACCTCACTGTAACACTGATATACCCCACACCCCTCACTGTAACACTGATGTACCCCACACCACTCACTGTAACACTGATTTACCCCACACACCTCACTGTAACACTGATATACCCCACACCCCTCACTGTAACACTGATATACCCAACACCCCTCACTGTAACACTGATATACCCCACACCCCTCACTGTAACACTGATATACCCCACACCCCTCACTGTAACACTGATATACCCCACACCCCTCACTGTAACACTGATATACCCCACACCCCTCACTGTAACACTGATATACCCCACACCCCTCACTGCACCACTGATATAACCCACACCCCTCACTGTAACACTGATATACCCCACACCCCTCACTGTAACACTGATGTACCCCACACCACTCACTGTAACACTGATTTACCCCACACACCTCATTGTAACACTGATATACCCCACACCCCTCACTGTAACACTGATATACCCAACACCCCTCACTGTAACACTGATGTACCCCACACCACTCCCTGTAACACTGATTTACCCCACACACCTCACTGTAACACTGATTTACCCCACACCCCTCACTGTAACACTGATATACCTCACACACCTCACTGTAACACTGATATACCCCACACCCCTCACTGTAACACTGATATACCTCACACACCTCACTGTAACACTGATATACCCAACACCCCTCACTGTAACAATGATATACCTCACACACCTCACTGTAATACTGATATACCCCACACCCCTCACTGTAACACTGATATACCTCACACACCTCACTGTAACACTGATATACCCCACACCCCTCACTGTAACACTGATATACCCCACACCCCTCACTGTAACACTGATATATCCCACACGCCTCACTGTAACACTGATATACTCCACACCGCTCACGGTAACACTGATATATCCCAAACACCTCACTTTAACAGTCATATACCCCACACCCCTCCCTGTAACACTGATATACCCCACACCCCTCACTGTAACACTGATATACCCCACACCCCTCACTGTAACACTGATATACCCCACACACCTCACTGTAACACTGATATACCCCACACCCTCACTGTAACACTGATATACCTCACACACCTCACTGTAACACTGATATAGCCCACATCCCTCACTGTAACACTGATATACTCCACACCCCTTCCTGTAACACTGATATACCCCACACCCATCACTGTAACACTGATATACCCCACACCCCTCACTGTAACACTGATATACCCCACACACCTCACTGTAACACTGATATACCCCACACCCCTCACTGTAACACTGATTTACCCCACACCCCTCACTGTAACACTGATATACCTCACACACCTCACTGTAACACTGATATACCCCACACCCCTCACTGTAACACTGATATACCTCACACACCTCACTGTAACACTGATATACCCAACACCCCTCACTGTAACAATGATATACCTCACACACCTCACTGTAATACTGATATACCCCACACCCCTCACTGTAACACTGATATACCTCACACACCTCACTGTAACACTGATATACCCCACACCCCTCACTGTAACACTGATATACCTCACACACCTCACTGTAACACTGATATACTCCACACCCGTCACTGTAACACTGATATACCCCACACCCCTCACTGTAACACTGATATACCCCACACCCCTCACTGTAACACTGATATATCCCACACGCCTCACTGTAACACTGATATACTCCACACCGCTCACGGTAACACTGATATATCCCAAACACCTCACTTTAACAGTCATATACCCCACACCCCTCCCTGTAACACTGATATACCTCACACACCTCACTGTAACACTGATATACCCAACACCCCTCACTGTAACAATGATATACCTCACACACCTCACTGTAATACTGATATACCCCACACCCCTCACTGTAACACTGATATACCTCACACACCTCACTGTAACACTGATATACCCCACACCCCTCACTGTAACACTGATATACCCCACACCCCTCACTGTAACACTGATATATCCCACACGCCTCACTGTAACACTGATATACTCCACACCGCTCACGGTAACACTGATATATCCCAAACACCTCACTTTAACAGTCATATACCCCACACCCCTCCCTGTAACACTGATATACCCCACACCCCTCACTGTAACACTGATATACCCCACACCCCTCACTGTAACACTGATATACCCCACACACCTCACTGTAACACTGATATACCCCACACCCTCACTGTAACACTGATATACCTCACACACCTCACTGTAACACTGATATACCCCACATCCCTCACTGTAACACTGATATACTCCACACCCCTTCCTGTAACACTGATATACCCCACACCCATCACTGTAACACTGATATACCCCACACCCCTCACTGTAACACTGATATACCCCACACACCTCACTGTAACACTGATATACCCCACACCCCTCACTGTAACACTGATATACCCCACACCCCTCACTGCACCACTGATATACCCCACACACCTCACTGTAACACTGATATACCCCACACCCCTCACCGTAACACTGATATAGCCCAGTCCCCTCCCTGTAACACTGATATACCCCACACCCCTCACTGTAACACTGATATACCCCACACACCTCACTGTAACACTGATATACCCCACACCCTCACTGAAACACTGATATACCTCACACACCTCACTGTAACACTGATATACCCCACATCCCTCACTGTAACACTGATATATCCCACACCCCTCATTGTAACACTGATATACCCCACACCCCTCACTGTAACACTGATATACCCCACACCCCTCACTGTAACACTGATATACCCCACACCCCTCACTGTAACACTGATATACCCCACACCCCTCACTGTAACACTGATATACCCCACACCCCTCACTTCACCACTGATATAACCCACACCCCTCACTGTAACACTGATATACCCCACACCCCTCACTGTAACACTGATGTACCCCACACCACTCACTGTAACACTGATTTACCCCACACCCCTCACTGTAACACTGACATACCCCACACCCCTCCCTGTAACACTGATATGCCCCACACCTCTCACTGTAACACAGATATACCCCACACCCCTCCCTGTAACACTGATATATCCCACACCCCTCACTGTAACACAGATATACCCCACACCCCTCACTGTAACACTGATATACCCCACACCCCTCACTGTAACACTGATATACCCAACACCCCTCACTGTAACACTGATGTACCCCACACCACTCACTGTAACACTGATTTACCCCACACACCTCACTGTAACACTGATATACCCCACACCCCTCACTGTAACACTGATTTACCCCACACCCCTCACTGTAACAGTGATATACCTCACACACCTCACTGTAACACTGATATACCCCACACCCCTCACTGTAACACTGATATACCTCACACACCTCACTGTAACACTGATATACCCCACACTCCTCACTGTAACAATGATATACCTCACACACCTCACTGTAATACTGATATACCCCACACCCCTCACTGTAACACTGATATATCTCACACACCTCACTGCAACACTGATATACCCCACACCCCTCACTGTAACACTGATATACCTCACACACCTCACTGTAACACTGATATACCCCACACCCCTCACTGTAACACTGATATACCCCACACCCCTCACTTTAACACTGATATATCCCACACGCCTCACTGTAACACTGATATACTCCACACTGCTCACTGTAACAATGATATATCCCAAACACCTCACTTTAACAGTCATATACCCCACACCCCTCCCTGTAACACTGATATACCCCACACCCCTCACTGTAAGACTGATATATCCCACACCCCTCACTGTAACACTGATATACCCCACACACCTCACTGTAACACTGATATACCCCACACCCTCACTGTAACACTGATATACCTCACACACCTCACTGTAACACTGATATACCCCACATCCCTCACTGTAACACTGATATATCCCACACCCCTCATTGTAACACTGATATACCCCACACCCCTCACTGTAACACTGACATACCCCACACCCCTCACTGTAACACTGATATACCCCACACCCCTCACTGTAACACTGATATACCCCACACCCCTCACTGTAACACTGATATACCACACACCCCTCACTGTACCACTGATATAACCCACACCCCTCACTGTAACACTGATGTACCCCACACCCCTCACTGTAACACTGATGTACCCCACACCACTCACTGTAACACTGATTTACCCCACACACCTCACTGTAACACTGATTTACCCCACACCCCTCACTGTAACACTGATGTACCCCACACCACTCACTGTAACACTGATTTACCCCACACACCTCACTGTAACACTGATATACCCCACACCCCTCACTGTAACACTGATATACCCAACACCCCTCACTGTAACACTGATGTACCCCACACCACTCACTGTAACACTGATATACCCCACGCCACTCACTGTAACACTGATATACCCCACACACCTCACTGTAACACTGATATATCCCACACCCCTCACTGTAACACTGATATACCTCACGCACCTCACTGCAACACTGATATACCCCACACCCCTCACTGTAACACTGATATACCTCACACACCTCACTGTAACACTGATATACCCCACACCCCTCACTGTAACACTGATATACCCCACACCTCTCACTGTAACACTGATATACCTCACACACCTCACTGCAACACTGATATACCCCACACCCCTCATTGTAACACTGATATACCCCACACCCCTCACTGTAACACTGATATACCTCACACACCTCACTGCAACACTGATATACCCCACACCCCTCACTGTAACACTGATATACACCACACCCCTCACTGTAACACTGATATACCCCACACCCCTCACTGTAACACTGATATACCCCACACCCCTCACTGTAACACTGATATACCTCACACACCTCACTGCAACACTGATATACCCCACACCCCTCACTGTAACACTGATATACCCCACACCCCTCACTGTAACACTGATATACCCCACACCCCTCACTGTAACACTGATATACCCACGCCCCTCACACTAAGAGCTGATACAGTGAGAGTGAGAGTGGCCGAGACAGAGAGAGTGACGGAGAGGGAGAGACAAAAACACAGAGAGAGAGATCGAGAGAGAGGCAGAGTTGTGGAGGGACCAAGGGAGCGATTCGCACACGCCCTGTTAGGAAGTTAAACTGTCAGCTCCCGGCATGCATTGTCAGGTTACTATCCAGCTTGGGACTCAGTGATTGGAACAATGAAGGGTGTGTCTCCCTGTGTGTATAGTTACGATGGGGACAGAGTGAGCGAGAGAGAAGGACAGAAAGACGGAAAGACAGAGAGAGACCGAGAGAGACAGAAAGACCAAGAGAGAGAGAGAGAGAGAGAGAGAAACAGAGAGAGAGAGAGAGAGACAGACAGAGTGAGAGAGAGAGACAGACAGAGTGAGAGAGAGAGACAGAGAGAGAGAGAGAGAGAGAGAGACAGAGAGAGAGAGAGAGGGAGAGAGAAAGAGACAGACAGAGTGAGAGTGTGAGACAGAGAGAGAGAGACAGAGAGAGATAGCGAGGGTGACAGAGAGAGAGAGGGACAGAGAGAGAGAGAGACAGAGAGAGTGAAACAAAAAGAGACAGAGAGAGACTAAAAGTGAAACAGAGAGAGAGTGAGAGAGAGAGTCAGAGATAGAGAGAACGAGGAAGATAGGGAGGGAAAGTGAACAAGAGGACCTCAGAGTGAAGCAGAGAGAGGGAAAGAAACAGAAAAAGAGACAGAAATCGAGAACGCGTGAGAGACAGAGACTGAGGAGGAGAGAGAGAGAGAGAGAAAATCAGAGAGAGAGAGAGTCAGAGACAGAGAAGCAGAAAGAGAGACGGAGAGAGAAGCAGAAAGAGAGAGAGGGACAGAGAAGGAGAGAGAAACGGAGAGAGAGAGAGAGGCAGAGAGAGAAACCGAGAGAGAGACAGAGAGAGAAGCAGAGAGACAGAGCGAGGCGGGTGGAGAGAGAGACAGGGAGAGAGACAGAGAGTGAAGAGGAGAGAGAGAGCGAGACAGAGAGAGAGACAGAGAGCGAAGAGGAGAGAGAGAGAGAGACAGAGTGCGAGGAGGAAAGAGAGAGAGAGACAGAGAGTGAAGAGGAGAGAGAGAGAAAGACTGAGAGTGAAGAGGAGAGAGAGAGAGAGGCTGAGAGTGAAGAGGAGAGAGAGAGAGAGGCAGAGAGTGAAGAGGAGAGAGAGAGAGAGAGGGAGAGACAGAAGCAGAGAGAGAGAGAGAGGGAGAGACAGAAGGAGAGAAAGAGAGAGAGGGAGAGACAGAGTGAGGAGGAGAGATGGCGTGCGATAGAGAGTGAGGAGGAGTGGTGGAGTGAGCCAGAGAGTGAGTGGTATAGAGAGGAAGAGAGTGAAGAAGAGTGATAGAGATAGACAGAGAGAGACCGAGTGAGGCAAAGGAGGAGGGAACAAGTGCCAATGACGGTGTAACTGTGGAGAGAGACATCACATTGCAAACACGGAACTGAGAAAGAGACTGGGCAGCAGGTAGGAGAACTGGTTTCTGAAGTTCTGAAAGATTGTGACTGGTTTTGAGTTGGGGGAGGTTTGGCGAGGGGAGGTGAGGGACTGGAGGGGGCGGGTTTGACAGCGAGGGTCCGGGTGTCATGTGTGTAACCACAATGTAACACCACTGTATTACTGTGTACACTCAACCTCGGTGCACACCTTGACCACAAGGGGGCGAACTTGTGGGAGACGCTCCTTACCTGATCTCCCAGGTATAAAAAGGGAGGTCCCACACTGGGTCACCGTCTTTGGAGTCCTGTGAATAAAGAGTTCAGGTCACAGAGTGACCTTGTCCCCAGAATGTGCCTCGTGTGGTTTCATACTGCAGAGTAAGGACTTTACATTGGCGACAAGAAACGGGAATTCACAGCCCACGAGGATGGCCACCGGTAGCGCAGAGGAACGGTACTGTGTTGGGGAAGACTGGGACGATTTTGTCGAGAGGCTTCAGCAAAGCTTTGTTACGAAAGACTGGCTGGGGGATGCAGAGGCCGACAAGCGAAGGGCTCACCTTTTGACCAGCTGCGGACCAAAGACTCACGCGCTCATGAAGGACTTACCGGCACCCGAAAAGCCGGCGGACAAAACCTTTGAAGAACTTCGCAAATTGATCGGGGAGCACCTCAAACCGGCCAGGAGCATACACGTGGCCCGGCACAGATTCTACACCCACCAACATCGTGAAGGACAGAGCGTACCGGACTTCGTAGCGGACCTCCGGCGTTTGGCCGGCCTCTGTAAGTTCACAGACGCCTGCAGGGGGGGGAGATGCTAAGGGACTTCTTTATCGAGGGCATCGGTCATGCGGGAATTTTCCGCAAATTAATTGAGAACCAAGGATTTGACCTTGGAAGCGGCGGTGTTGATGGCTCAAACTTTCATGGCAGGGGAGGAAGAGACGAAAATAACATGCGCACGCAATTCTGCCCCTAACGCGGCGAGGGATCAGGGAGTCAACATCATCAATGCGGCTCAGAGCCCCGCGGGCAGGCAGGGGCAGTCCGACACTCCCCAGGCAGCAATAGACCCCAGAGTAGGACTTCAACAGAGACAATGGCAGGCTGAGCGGACATTCACGCTATCACAGTGGACAATGCGGCCAGGGATGGGGCCATTGACCCCCCCCACTAATAGGGTACTTCAGAGCAGTCAAAGGGACAGTCAGCGCTGAATGCCTGGCCATAGTCCCCTTGTTCCCAACAATGGAAACTTTAACTCATGCTGGAGGTGTGGGGGAAAACACCCAGCTAGATCTTACAGATTCCAACAGTTTGTCTGCACGAGCTGCAATCTCAGTGGCCACTTAGCTCGAATGTGCAGGAAGTCTGCAACCAGACTAATATATGAGGCGGATGGACCAGGAGAGGGTTCTTTGAGGCAGGATGACGTTTGGGGCAAATCGATGGATGCTGAGGTTCAGCGGGTCCATGTGGCGAATATTCACAGTTCATACACCAAAACGCCACCAATGATGATGAGGGTTTTATTGAACGGTGTCCCTGTACGCATGGAGCTGGACACTGGGGCCAGCCAGTCACTCATGGGAGTTCAGCAATTTGAGAAGCTATGGCCACTCAAAGCCAGTCGACCCAAATTAGCACGTATTGATCCGGACTTACACCAAAGAAATCATTCCGGTGCTAGGCAGTGCAATGTTGGCTGTCACACACAATGGGTTAGTGAATCGGCTGCCACTCTGGATTGTCCCGGGCAATGGTCCCGCACTGTTGGGGAGGAGCTGGTTAGCCGAGATGAACTGGAAATGGGGGGGTGATGTTCAAGCAATGGCCTCGGTGGAGCGAAGTTCGTGCTCACAAGTCCTGCAACAATTCGATTCACTATTCCAACTGGGCGTCGGGACTTTCAAAGGCACTAAAGTAGTGATACACATCACCCCGGATGCCAGGCCAGTGCACCACAAAGCCAGAGCGGTGCCGTATGTGATGCGGGAAAAGATCGAGAGCGAATTGGATCGGCTGTTGAGAGAGAGGGCATCACCTCGCCTGTTGAATTCAGCGACTGGGCCAGCCCCATCGTTCCCGTCCTAAAAGCGGATGGCTCTGTCAGGATCTGTGGCGACTACAAGGCCACCATCAATCGGGTGTCCCTACAAGATCAATACCCGCCCCCGAGAGCAGAGGACCTCTTCGCCACGCTGGCAGGTGGCAAGCTGTTCACCAAGTTTGACCTCACTTCAGCCTATATGACCCAGGAACTGGCCGACGAATCTAAACTACTGACCACCATCACCACGCACAAGGGACTGTTCGTTTCTAACAGGTGCCCGTTTGGCATTCGATCAGCGGCCGCGAATTTTCAAAGAAACATGGAAAGCCTGCTCAAATCCATTCCTGGAACGACCGTATTCCAGGACGACATCCTCATCACGGGTCGAGACACCGAGGAACACCTCCACAACCTGGAGGAGGTGCTACGTTGACTGGACCGGGTAGGCCTGCGACTCAAGAGGTCTAAATGCGTGTTCTCAGCTCCTGAGGTTGAGTTTCTGGGCAGGAGGGTTGCTGCAGGTGGGATTCAGCCCACCGAATCCAAAACAGAGGCGATTCGACGAGCACCCAGGCCCTGCAACACATCGGAGCTGCGTTCATTCCTGGGACTGCTGAACTATTTCGGGAACCTTCTGCCGAACTTGAGCACGTTGTTGGAGCCGCTACACGTGCTCCTGCGTAAAGGTTGTGATTGGTTTTGGGGGGGACTGTCAGGAACGGGCTTTCGATCGGGCGCGGAACCTACTTTGTTCAAACAAGTTGTTGACCCTGTACGGCCCCTGTAAACGTTTAGTTCTGACTTGTGATGCATCGTCCTATGGGGTTGGGTGTGTGTTGCAGCAGGGCAATGCTGAGGGACAACTACAACCTGTGGCTTATGCCTCCAGGTCGCTCTCTCCAGCAGAACGGGGATATGGGATGGTCGCGAAGGAAGCGCTTGCATGTGCCTGTGGTGTAAAAAAAATGCATCAGTACCTCTTCGGTAGGAAGTTTGAATTAGAGACGGACCACAAGCCATTAACATCCCTGTTGTCAGACAGCAAGGCTGTCAATGCCAATGCATCAGCTCGCATACAGCGATGGGCTCTCACGCTGGCTGCTTATGACTACTCCATCCGGCACCGGCCCGGCACTGAAAATTGCGCTGACGCGCTCAGCAGGCTTCCACTGGCCACCACTGAGAGGGCAGCGGAGCAAAGCGCCGAGATGGTCATGGCTGTCGATGCCTTTGACAGCGCAGGCTCCCCCATCTCAGCCCGCCAGATCAAAATCTGGACAAACAGCGATCCCCTCCTATCCCTGATTAAGAAATGTGTCCTGACTGGGGATTGGGCGCCCGCACACGGAGCATGCCCTGAGGAGGTCAGACCGTTCCACAGATGGATGGATGAGCTCTCCATCCAAGCCGACTGCCTACTATGGGACAGCCGGGTAGTTATGCCCCAGAAGGGCAGCGAGGCATTCATCAGGGAACTCCACAGCGAGCACCCAGGCAGTGTGTTGATGAAGGCCATTGCCCGGTCACACGTTTGGTGGCCTGGAATTGATTCAGACCTGGAACACTGTGTTCGCAGGTGCACAACATGTGCCCAGCTGGGTAATGCCCCCAGGGAGGCCCCGCTCAGCCCGTGGCCCTGGCCCACCAGGCCATGGTCACGCATTCATGTTGACTACGCGGGCCCGTTCATGGGTAAGGTGTTCCTTATTGTGGTAGATGCGTACTCGAAATGGATCGAGTGCATCATTCTGAATTCATGCATGTCATCCACCATCATGGAAAGCCTACGTGCGATCTTCGCAACCCATGGCTTGCCAGACATCCTGGTTAGCGATAATGGCCCGTGTTTCACAAGCTACGAATTCCGAGAGTATATGTTGGGCAATGCCATCAACCACGTTAGGATTGTGCCGTCCAAGCCGGCCTCCAATGGCCAGGCGGAACGTGCGGTCCAAATCATTAAGCAAGCTATGCTCAGGATTCAAGGACCCTCCCTACAATGCCGCCTATCGCGTCTCCTGCTGGCCTATAGATCTCGACCACACTCGCTCACGGGGGTCCTGCCCGCAGAGCTACTAATGAAACGGACACTCAAAACTCGGTTGTCCCTCATTCACCCAGTCCTGACCGACATAGTTGAGGGCAAGCGCAAGGCACAAAACGAGTACCATGACCGTAATGCGAGGGGGAGGTGTATAGAAATAAATGATCCTGTATTCGTCCTCAATCACGCCATGGGGCCCAAATGGCTCGAGGGCACTGTAATTGACAAAGAGGGGAATCGGGTCATCGCGGTAAAACTCAACAATGGTCAGATATACCGTAAGCATCTGGACCAAGTAAAAAAAAAAAAGGTTCAGCGTCGACACGGAGGAACCTGAAGAAGACCATGAGATGGAGATCACATTACCGCCGGTGAACAAGCAACAAGAGCAATCGGAAGAATGCACAGTCCCTGCGGTCAGCCCGGACAGGCCGGAATCACCACAAGTGACAGACACTCACGTCAGTGTCCCTACAACCAGAGCCCCAACTGCGGCGCTCCACGAGGGAGCGTAGACCACCTGAAAGACTAAACCCATGATCCCAATAAGACTTTGCGGGGGGGAGGTAATGTCATGTATGTAACCACAATGTAACACCACTGTATTACCGTATACACTCAACCTAGCTGCACACCTTGACCACAAGGGGTGAACTTGTGGGAGACACCCTTTACCTGATCACACAGGTATATAAAGGGAGGTCCCACGCTGGGTCATCACTTGTGGAGTGCTGTGAATAAAGAGTTCAGGTCACAGAGTGACCTTGTCCCCAGAACGTGCCTCATAGAAACATAGAAACATAGAAACATAGAAAATAGGTGCAGGAGTGGGCCATTCGGCCCTTCTAGCCTGCACCACCATTCAATGAGTTCATGGCTGAACATTCAACTTCAGTACCCCATTCCTGCTTTCTCGCCATACCCCTTGATTCCCCTAGTAGTAAGGACCTCATCTAACTCCCTTTTGAATATATTTAGTGAATTGGCCTCAACAACTTTCTGTGGTAGAGAATTCCACAGGTTCACCACTCTCTGGGTGAAGAAGTTCCTCCTCATCTCGGTCCTAAATGGCTTACCCCTTATCCTTAGACTGTGACCCCTGGTTCTGGACTTCCCCAACATCGGGAACATTCTTCCTGCATCTAACCTGTCTAACCCCGTCAGAATTTTAAACGTTTCTATGAGGTCCCCTCTCATTCTTCTGAACTCCAGTGAATACAAGCCCAGTTGATCCAGTCTTTCTTGATAGGTCAGTCCCGCCATCCCGGGAATCAGTCTGGTGAACCTTCGCTGCACTCCCTCAATAGCAAGAATGTCCTTCCTCAGGTTAGGAGACCAAAACTGTACACAATAATCCAGGTGAGGCCTCACCAAGGCCCTGTACAACTGTAGCAACACCTCCCTGCCCCTGTACTCAAATCCCCTCGTTATGAAGGCCAAGATGCCATTTGCTTTCTTAACCGCCTGCTGCACCTGCATGCCAACCTTCAATGACTGATGTACCATGACACCCAGGTCTCTTTGCACCTCCCCTTTTCCTAATCCTCGTGTGGTTTCATACTGCAGAGTAAGGACTTTACACCGGGGGAAACAGCTGGACTGGGGACTAGTTCCAGAGGTGGCAGAGCTTGGTGGGGGCAGTGCAGAATTTACCAATATCTCGCAAAGGTTCCAGGTACCTTTCCCCTGCAGTGGAGAAGAATCCCTTTCTGGGCTTTTAAAATGAGTTTAAAGGGGCAGACCAAGCCTGCGGGGAATAACAGGAGATGCATTCATGGAGACCCCCCCCCCAGTGTTTGGACTCATAGGAAAGGGAATTCAAAATGGACCTAAATTACAGGAGCTTGAGATCCCCTAAGCATCTCTGGGAAGGAGCATATCAATTTTAAGATTCTACAACATTTT